>NC_079189.1:268326544-268576544 GCF_029499605.1 Hyla sarda | reverse complement strand
AGGTTAAGAAGATTTGTAAATTACTTCTATAAAAAAAAATCTTAATCCTTCCAATTATTATCAGCTGCTGAAGTGGAGTTCTTTTCTGTCTGGCAACAGTGCTCTCTGTTGGTCTCGGGAACTGCACAGAGTAGAAGAGGTTTGCTATAGGGATGTGCTTCTACTCTGGACAGTTTCAGAGACAGGTAACATCAGAGCACTGAGACAAAAGAACAACTCAACTTCAGCAGCTCATAAGTACTGAAAGGATCAAGAATTTTTTTGATAGAAGTCATTTATAGATCAGATTAACTTTCTGGAGCCAGTTGATGGAGCCATTTTGGACTTTACATTTACGCCATTCATCGTACAGGATCATTAACATTCTATTTTGATAGATCGGACATTTACGCAAGCGGCGATACCAAATGTTTATTTTAAAAAATTGCGCTTTTTGGGGGTGAGCAGGAGACCGATGGAGGCAAGGTGAGGGGACCTCCATCCGCAGTTACAGATCGGATCGCCGCCGCGGCAATGCGGGCGATCAGATCATCTATTTTAACGTGTGCATTGCTGCAGATGCCGTGATCTGTACTGATCATGGCATCCGAGGGGTTAGTGGCGGACATCCGCGCGATCACGGATGTCGGCCATAACCTGCGGGTCCCCGGCTGTTGATAGCAGCCAGAACCTGCCGTGTATGATACGAGCACCGCTCCGATGCTCGGGGTCATACACAGGACGTAAATGTACGTCCTGGTGCGAGAAGTACCGCCAAGACGTAAATTTACGTCCATGGTCTTTAACGGGTTAAAATGACCTATTTCCTCGAATTGACCATACCTGGTCTCTTTTTGCTTACACACAGTTGTGCCATTTCTTTACCTCCCAGAAAGAGACCCTCCCCGCCACACAAAATTCCATAAATTTATGGCATGCTGCTAAAACATAGTGGATCCAGCATGTCACTCAGCCTGAGGTGAGTGAATGTTCGGGTCCCATCCGATATGAGGCCACCTGGTGGTGGATAGGGGAACATGTTTTGATCAAAAAGTGCGCTAAGAGCCTCCATTTTGTTGACCAAGTGTGCTGCTGCCATTTTCTTTTTTTTACATGTTTTGTACTTGCCACAGCAGCGTGCACCCGTGTATTGGGTTTAGGTGCTAGCTACATTTTTGTTTTATTTTTGTTATTGCTCTGCTAAAACATACTTTTACCTCTACTACATTTTCTAAAAAATTTGGGAAAGGATTCTGAATGGGTAAAATCTTTTACCTCTGCCATAAATCATCAATTGCTGACATTTCAGGAGACAAATTCAAGCTCCTTACCAGATGGTACAATGTCCAGTCACAATATTTTCCACAATTGCCCTTTGTGTTGACGGTGTGGGAAAGAAACTGGCACTTGGTCTCGTATTTGGTGGAAATTTCCTATTTACTCCTTCTGGGAAAAGGTAATAGAAATCATGTTGCCTGTTACTGGATACAAGTTGGATTTTGTCAGACAGGAGGCTCGTATCAGATGCATATTCCTTCTTTATTTTGCCCAATAGCAGAAAGAAATGTAAACCTTAATAACATAATGAAGAAAAAATGCTGGTGTCTAAGCACCTAGCAACCAGAGTAACTCCCTCTCTCTGTTCCACCAATCACATCACTGACTGTCCTATATAAACTGGCCGCAGCTGCTCCTCCTCCTCTTTCTTTCTGCTCAGAAGCAGCGTCAATTACAGATAAGTGTCTCCCTCTTTACTGTGTAATACCTGAGATTCCTTCAGGAATCTGGGTTCATACAGACTTGATTGGAAACCTTGTGGTTTCCGAAATCTATGGTTCCCCTTTTTTCCCCTTTCTCCTTATCCTTTGATTTCTTCTTTCTGTCCTACTCATTGCTTTCATCACCTGGCGTTGGTACTTTAGACCCAGGTCTAATATCTCTTTTATCTTCCTCTATCCCCCGCTGTCTCTCCTCATTCCGGTGTTCCCTGGGGTTCACTCCCCAATTTCCCGTTTTTTTTTCTACCCGTCGCTGTTCTTTCGGCCCTCCGCCATTACCTCTGATGTCAGGGCTTCTTCTTGTCCTTCCTTCCTGCGAGAGTTGTTGCGCGCATCTCGCGCACGCTGGTGTGGGTGTGCCCGGAGGACGCGCTCACTCTCGCGAGATGAGAGGATGGCCTCTTTACAGCGGGCCTCGTCGATAACTGTGGGGATCTTCTGCTGCGTACAGCAACGGACATTAACGGGTCTGCGACGGTCTGATCCCGTGGTGTGCGCGCGCACTGTGCGCACATTACCATACCAGGATAACGTCGGCATTAGTACCGGCGTTATCTCTGGACTTGTTCTTGCAGGGCAGGGGTTGATCGTGACCCCGGTAACCTGCTGGCTGAACTTTTACATCAGTTATACTGTATACAATACCACATTACTGTTTAGTTTGTTTTGTGACTGCAATTAACAGAACATTCCATTTGTGTTTCATTTACAGCCCTGTGTCTGGTTCAGCCCCACATGCCCCTAGTCATTCATTACATTTATTAGCCTCTACATAGTTTTTATTACAGTCATTATGTCTGATGACTAAGTGACCCCCACCTACTGGTGGTACGCCTCCATCTACTCAGGAGGCTGAATTGTTTCCCTCCGACCTACTACAGCAACTTGTGGCGAAGTCAGTTCATACTGCCATTGCTTCGGCTATGACTTTTGTTAACGACAGCATATCAAAATTTGTCTCTTTGGTGCTCTACCAGCCACGCCAGGAGGGGTCGGTACTATCTGCCGCACCGTCTTCAATATCTCAGTTGCAAGTACAGGCTCCCAGCCTATTAAGACCCAGTAAGTCTGACCGGAAGAGACAACACTGTTCAGACCCTACTACCTGCTCCGCCGGCTTCGGGGGTTGGCCCTAAACCAATTAAGACCTCAGCGCCTCCTGAGGATACTGTTCTGAGTGCTAGAACCAGAGCATGGGGATGTCATGGTTGGTAGGACTTCCCGTTTTTCCAAACGCAATAAACCTAACTCATTTGTGGATGAGTCGGATGACTAATCAGAGATCATCTCTGATTATGATGACACTGATCACAGTGTAGACGAGGAAGTCTTTGAGGAGGAGGCGGGCCCCTCGTCCACGCCTACCTCCAACTCAAACCCCTTCTGGGGCCATTCTGGACTCTTTAGGTGTTCCGTATTTTAACCCGGATAATATCAAACACCCTAGTTCCGGGGATTGGACGCTATTGCCGCAAGTGGCTAACTATATCATGGCTTGGTTACGTAAGCCGTTGGACCGCAGCAAACGCAATAAACTTAGAACTGAGTATCCGAGACCTTCTGTGGCGAATAATGTGGCCATGACGCCTGAATTGGACCCCATTCTGAAGAAATACCTTATTAAATTAGGTAAAAACCAGAAAAGGGGTATAGATAAATCTTTCAAGGGCGTACAGGATAAAATTACTAGATGTCCTGGGTCCATTGACTAAGATATTAGACATCTGCAGATGGCCTGTTCGGCGAATCATTTATTAAAAATATAAAACAAATTCGACGGACTATTCTCCAGCCTTGATAAGGCTCAATCCTCCTTGAAGAAATCGGCCCACAACAAGGTTTTCAACAAGGCTGGAAGGGGTAGGGGTCGACCTTCCAGACGAGGGGCATATTATGGACCCTATAACAGAGGGACTGTCCACTTCATGCCTTACAGACACTACGTCACGGTTCCAGTGACTCAACCCGCCACTCCATTTTTCCCGCCCAGGGGCTGGCCTTGGAGAGCATGAGGTGCAACACGTGGATTCCCGAGGGCCAGAGACACATGTGATATTACTCACTACGGTACTTCTGGGGATACCTGTAGGGGGTCGACTGGGGTATTATTCCCGTGCCTGGTCCCAGATCACGTCAGACCCGTGGGTTAACACCCACGGGTCTGACGTGATCTGGGACCAGGCACGGGAATAATCAGTCAGGTTATTGCATAGAATTCCTATGTACCCCTGTACAGGTTCGTTGGGCGGTCGCAATTCATTTTACAGAGTCCGACAGAGATCTGATTCGTACAGAGATGTCGGAATTACAACTAATCATGCCATACAGGAGGTGTCCTGGAAGCTCCGGGTTTCGTGAGCAACCTATTTTTGGTCAAAAAGAAAGACGGGGACACACGAGTACGTGCTTTAGACATTTCAAAATGGAGGGGATACATCTACTCAGATCTTTTGCTACCTGGAGACTGGCTAGCGAAGATAGATCTGAAGGATGCATACCTGAAGGTTCCGGTTCACCCTTCTTTCCGTCGGTTTCTCCAGTTTTGCAGGGAGGACCGCAAGTGGGAGTTCACATGTCTTCCGTTCGGTCTCTCCTCCGCCCCGTGGTGTTTCACCAAACTTCTGAGACCAGTCATGGCCATACTCAGAAGTCAGGGCATTGGTTTAATCGTCTATCTCAACGATATTTTGATCATGGTGCTGGCGTGCGCTTTGGCCAGGAACCATGTACAACGGACGTTGACTCTTATCAGAACTGGGTTTTTTGATCAACGAGAAAAAGTCTGTGTTAACACCGGTGCTGCAAATGGAATTTTTGGGTTTTCTAGTGGATACCCAGTTGGTCACTGAGCTTGCCGACAAAGAAATTGGCCACTTTACGCAAAGAAATTCGAAGGGTTCTGCACAAGCAAGTGGTCTCACTGAAAGCGATCGCTCGGATTGTCGGTCTGTTGACTGCTTCCATTCAAGCGATCTTTCCGGCCCCGTTGCATTACAGGGCGTTGCAACGGCTGAAGATCAAACACTTGCGAGAAGGTTTGTCCTACTCAGACGAGGTCCCTCTGTCACAGGAGGCCAAGGAGGAACTCCTTTGGTGGCTCCAACATGTCCAGGATTGGAATGGAAAAACCATCTTCAAGTCCAAACCAGATTTAGTGATAGAGTTGGATGCCAACCTCATTGTTGGGAGTCTTCCACAGGAGGGAAGTGGTCAGACACGGAGTTGCGGTTACACATCAACTGCCTGGAACTCCTTGCGGGATCCATTGCCCTCCGGAGCTTCGCATCCCACAGGATGAATTGTTGTGTTCTGCTACGCATGGACAATGTGGCAGCAGCACAATATATCAATGGGCTGGGAGGGACGAAGTCAAAGGTTCTCGCGGATCTAGCGAAGGAATTTTGGCAGTTTTGCCTGCAACGGAACATAATGCTGAAGGCGGAATATCTTCCGGGGATTTCCAACTCCATTGCGGACTGGAATTCCAGATATCTCAGGGACGTCAGCGACTGGGCCTTGGAACAGTCTGTATTCCAATCAATACAGTCATTGTGGGGACCGCTGAGCGTGGATTTATTCGCGTCTCGGCTCAATAGTCAATTGGATCAGCTTTTCAGTTGGCGACCAGACCTGGAGGCACTGGCGATAGACGCGTTTCTTCAGCAGTGGCCACAGGGCACTCTTTATGCCTTCCTGCCATTTGCAATGATTCCCAGGGTACTCTGGCAGGCGGACAACCAGAAAGACATTGGTGTTGATCACCTCGTGGTGGCCGACCCAATCGTGGTTTCCCCAGATTCTGGGGATGACCATAGACGTTCCGAGATTGTGTCCTTATTTTCCCACATTGCTTCGGAGCCCGACGGGGGGGGGCTGGGGGGGGGGTGATCTCCATCCGTTGGAGTTACTCGATCAATTACAGTTGTTGGCGTAGTTGATTTCGGGTCACCGTCACTTGGGGGACGTATTTCGCAATCAGCTGCAGACCTCATTGAGGCATGGGCACCAGATCGGCTTACCGATTAGCCTGGGGATTTTGGCTAAGTTGGTGCTCATGACTGGGTCTGGATTCCGTTTGTGCTTCTGTAGCGGAGATCATAAATTTTTTGTCCGAATCGTTCGATACAGGTAAAGCCTTTCGCACAATCAATGTTTATCGGTCGGCCATATCTGCTAGAGATGAGCGAACTTACAGTAAATTCGATTCGTCACGAACTTCTCGGCTCAGCAGTTGATGACTTATCCTGCATGAATTAGTTCAGCTTTCATGTGCTCCCGTGGGCTGGAAAAGGTGGATACAGACCTAGGAGACTCTTTCCTAGGACTGTATCCACCTTTCCCAGCCCACCGGAGCACCTGAAAGCTGAACTAATTTATGCAAGAAAAGTCAGCAACTGCTGAGCCGAGAAGTTCGTGACGAATCGAATTTACAGTAAGTTCGCTCATCTCTAATATCTGCATATCATTCTTTAGTGGATGGTATGTTGGTTGGACAGCATCTTGTTATATGTTGTCTTATGAGAGGAATTCGGTTTAAAAGACCGCCTTCTCCTCGTTATCAGACTACATGGGATGTTTCTCTAGTTATTCAAATGTTCGAGATGTGGGATAATGATGAGTTACCAATTAAATTCCTTTCTTTTAAAATGACTTATGTCTCATCTCCATTAAACGCATTTCGGACGTGCACGCTTTAGATGCGTCTCTGAGGCAATTTACTCCTGACGAGGTTTGTTTTTCCGCTTGTTGACGAACAAAAACAAATTTACTTTTTTTTTATTAGTCATTTCCGTTGTGTCCGAAGATGTGTGTGGTTCGTTGTCTGCGGTAGGGATGTAAGAAAAAAATCGATTCCCGCGATTATCGCGATTTTTCACTTGCCGATACTGAATCGACTCAAAAATATTTTGAATCTATTCAGTATCGGCAAGTGAAAAATCGCTTTAGTGATGTGGAATTTGTATCTCCTGATGCACAGAAAGCATGTCCGGGGCATCAGGAGATACAAGTTCCACATTTTGTCAGCCGGATCTGACACGGCGGCGGCGCTCTGGATGTATGGAGCGGGCTCCGACTCGTGCCCGCTCCATACTCTGCATTTCAGTATCCGGGGGCCGCTGATGCATCACCGCCGCTAATATCCAGCATGCTGTGCTCTGCAGTGTGTATGGAGCGGGCTCCCGACTCGTGCCCGCTCCATACTCTGCAGCCCCCAGCTGTTCTCAGTAGCCGGGGGCCGCCGCTAATAGCCAGCATGCGGCGATCGCCGCGGCTGGCTATTAACCCTTTAGATCGCCGCTGTCAAAGCCGACAGCGGAGTCTAAAGGGAGATGTGTATGCTCTCCGTGGCTCTGTCATTGATAGAGCCTGGCTGGACCAGGCTCTATCAATGGATCGCAGATAAATGGAGTTCAATAGAACTCTTCATCTGTCTGAGGAATCTAATGATTCCTAAAAGACTAATAAAGTGTACAAAAAAAATAAAATAAAATAAAGTTTTAATAAAAGCGTAAAAGACATTGTTTTTTAAACAGAATCGGGATATATCGCGATGTATCGTCACCTAGACGGTATCGCGATATATCGGGATATATCGAATCGCCACACTGGTATCGCGATTCGAATCGCCAAATTCTTGGCGATTCACACCCCTAGTATGCGGTCCTACGGACAAAAGGACTGCTCCGCTTCGCTCTACGCTGAACTCAACTTTTGATTTAATTCTGTTCTCCACATTTACCTGTCATCTCCTACACTAGCGCGTTGGCTTAAAACAAACAATGGCGTTGGCAGGGATCGATGTCTCGCTTTTTAAGGCACACTCCACGAGGAGTGCTACGTCCACCAAGGCTTTCACTTTCTGAGATTTTGAAAGCGGCCGATTGGTCGTCGGAGGATGTTTTTCGGACGTTTTATTTTAAACCCACTCAACATGTGTCAGTGTCTGTATTGTAAACGTGATATTTTACATTGCTTATTGTATTGCTTTGAACATGCATCCGATACGAGCCTCCTGTGTGACAAAATTTTGGATTTTCCTAGTATAATGACGGAAAATATAGATTTTATAAAGACAGGAGGCGAGTATCATCCCGCCCATTGTTCCCTGCCCTATTCTATTGTGTGTACTGTGTCTTTCAGGATCTTGAAGAGTTCGTGAGGATGTGGATTTGGTTCTGTTGAAGTCACAAGTTGGTGATATTGTTTCCAGTTAACGGTCTGCGTTTACAGAGATTACGGAATTCTCCTGCAAGACTGAGTTCCGTGGAGGATGGAAGCTGTTGGATCCCGAGATGTCTTCCGATGGTCCAGTAATTGTCATGTACTGAAAGACGGCATGGCATAAAGAAAGAGGAGGAGGAGCGGCCAATTTATATAGGACAGTCAGTCAGTGATATGATTGGTGGAATAGAGAGAGGGAGTTACTATGGTTGCTAGGTGCTTAGACACCAGCATTTTTTCTTCAGTATGTTATTAAAGGTTTACATTTCTTTCTGCTATTTGGCAAAATGAAGGAATATGCATCTGATACTCTCCTCCAGTCTTCATGAAATCTATATTTTCCGTCATTATACTAGGAAAATCCTAAATTATAACCCTTTACCCCTCTTTATTTATACTTCCTGAGAGCGAGAAATCCATCTCAAAATCACTCTAACGCTATTTTCTCCAATCTCCTATTTGGAAATCCACCCATCCCCCTACCATTTCTGACTGGCTATTGGAACTTGGCAATAATTACAGAATGTAAGAACTCGACTCAATGTCTACTGACCGCTCTGTAAAACAAGTTATGGAAACCCTGAATCGAATTTGTTCACTCTGATCATAGTAGCTAGAAGACTTTAGATTACAGAACCATTGGTCTCCCCCTATCATTATCTTCCTTTTCTCAGGTATCACTAATCTATATAAACCCTTAACACCTACTGTGGGAGAAGGGCTTTATTGCTTTCATTTGTTGTACAGTCATATTATAATGTTTAAGAAGCAATAATTTCTATGCTTCAATCAAGCCGTTTTCTTGCTTCTTGACGTGTTCTAGATAGAGCTCTTTGTTTTTACCTACCTTCAAGAGATGTATCTGGGTAGTTAGGCTATCAGTAAGGCTTTTTCTGTTGCCTTGAATTTGTTTATCATAAGATTAAAAAAAAATGTTGTAAACTGCTTCAAACTCTTATAAATATGCAATATGCTAATTTTTCATTTTCAAATCCAACTTAAAAAAAATAATTCTTCAAGGACCTGTGGGGTGTTAAGGCTCACTATACCCCCCATGTTACGTTCCTTAAAAGGGTTACTTCCCTGGAAAACTTCTTTATCGACTGGTGCCAGAATGTTAAACAGATTTGTAAATTACTTATATTGCTCCAGAGCAAGTTATTTTCATTTTGAATTTCTTTTCAGTCTGACCACAGTGCTCTCTGCTGACACCTCTGTCCATTTTTAGAACTGTCTGGAGCAGGAGAGGTTTGTTCGTTTTAGGAACTGTCCAGAGCAGGAGCAAAGCCCCATAGAGATGTCAGCAGAGATAACTGTGGTCAGACAAAGGAAATTCAAAAAGAAAAGAACTCCCTGTGGAGAAAATAGAACCTGATAAGTACTAGAAGGATTAAGATTTTTAAATAGAATTTACTTATCTGTTTAACTTTCTGGCCCCAGTTTGTTTTAAAAAAAAAATATTTTTGTAACACTTACCGTAAAATCTCTTGAAGGATCCATTGGGGGACATAGTCAATGGGTGTATGCTGCTGTCTCTAGGAGGTATGACACTATGGCAACAAAATAGGCTCCTCCCAGCAGGATATACCCGCCTCCAGGCCCTGAGCTAATCAGTTTTAGTACCAGAACAATAGGAGAGGACCGACAGGTCAAGGAAAAAACACGAACTGTCCGAGAACAGGAAGATATAACTGAACACACCCTCGGACAGAGAACCAAAGAGAAACCCAAAAGGGCGGGAGCTATGTCCCCCAATGGATCCTTCGAGAAAGAGATTTTACGGTAAGTGTTAAAAAATCTCCTTTTCTCTATCGGCTCCATTGGGGGACACAGACCAAGGGACGTACCAAAGCCGTCCCTTGGGTGGGCAGATAGTCAGGCAGACGGCTGTTCCAATGCCGCCTGCAGCAAGGTATGAACCCGGTAGAACCTCGAGAAAGTGTGCAAAGACGACCAAGCAGCCGCCTTATAAATCTGCGAGGCCGAGGCTTTGTTCTGGAGAGCCCAGAATGCCCCAACAGAAACGGGTAGAATGAGCCACTACCCTGAAGGGAGGAATTTTCCCCCTACAGCGATAGGCTTCCGAAATGGCAGGCCGGATTCACCGAGAAATGGTAGCCTTGGAAGTAGGTTGTCCCTTACGACGACCTTACGTAAAGACAAAAAAGAAATCGCACTGACGAAACGAAGGAGACAGAGGTAAGACCTAACAACCCTCAGGGAACTGAGAGACCACCCCCGTTACAATCCCGACTGCAAGAAGGAGAGAAGACAGGGGACAGAAAAAGTAACAGGAGACCAGACCTGAGTTTCACATCAACGAAAATAAGACAGCCAGGTACGGTGGTAAATTTTTGCCGAGGAGGGCTTGCGAGCCCCGAGCATTGTGCTAATGACTTGGGAAGAGAACCGCGGGCTCTCAAAACCGCGGTCTCAACCACCACGCCATCAAATGCAGCGACTATAAATTGGTGGCACGGAGGACCCTGAGATAGCAGGTCCAAACGAAGTGGAAGGCGCAGAGCAGTGTCGTCCAGGAGCCTGACCACGTCGGCGTACCACAACCTTCGGGGCCAATCTGGAGCTTCCAGTATGGCGGGAACGTCCTCCACTATGAGTTTCCTCAGAACCCTGGGAAGTTGCAGAAGGGGGGGGGGGGGGAATAGATAGGGCGTTTTCCGGTCCCTGACGCGCGCCGGGCAGAGATCGGAACCGGGTGCCTGCTGAAATCCTTCAGCAGGCATCCAGGGCAAACGCCGAGGGGGACCATCGCCGCAAATCGCACGGGAAACGCGCCCCCCCCTGCGATTGGTCAGTTAACTAACAGACGGATCGCAGGGAATAGGAGGAGGTGGCCGGCTTGCCACCCCGCTCCTATTCTTTAGCATGGTCCTGGCTGTCTGTGACAGCCGGGATCATGCAAAATTACCGGGCGGTCGGGTCCCAGAGACCCGATCGCCCGATACCGGGCTGATCGGGTCTCTGGGACCCGACCGCCCGGTAATTTTGCATGATCCCGGCTGTCACAGACAGCCAGGACCATGCTAAAGAATAGGAGCGGGGTGGCAAGCCGGCCACCTCCTCCTATTCCCTGCGATCCGTCTGTTAGTTAACTGACCAATCGCAGGGGGGGGCGCGTTTACTTCCTCCCGTCCTGCCCAGCCCCTTGAAGTCCGGAGAGGAAGGGAGGAAGACTGGAGGACGCGGCGGGGGACGGGGGAGTGCTGGGGACCGGCCCCAGTACGTACCTCGTCCCTGAAGACCCGGATCCCGGCGTGAAGGCGGCGGCGGCGACAGGTGAGTAGATCTTCAGCCGCGGTCGGGCCCTTTACAGCAATGCACGTCGCCGTAAAGCGACATGCATTGCTGTAATGGGACCCTGTAAACTACAACTCCCAGCATGCCCAGACAGCCCTTGGCGTCTGGGCATGCTGGGAGTTGCAGTTTTGCAACTTCTGGAGGTCCACAGTTTTGGGACCACTGTGCCCTTCCAGATGTTGCAAAACTACACATCCTCAGCATGCCCTTACTGTCCAGGCATGCTGGGAGTTGTAGTTCTGTAACATCTGGCCCTTCAGATGTTGCAGAACTACAACTCCCAGCATGCCTGGACAGTAAGGGCATACTGGGAGTTGTAGTTTTGCAACATCTGGAAGGGCACAGATTGGGAACCACTGTATTAGTGGTCTGCAAACTGTAGTCCTCCAGATGTTGCAAAACTACAACTCAAAGCATGCTGGGAGTTGTAGTTCTGCAACATCTGGCTCTAAAGATGTTGCCGAACTACTACTCCCAGCATGCCTGAGAATGTTTGGGAGTTGTGGTTTTTCAACAGCTGGAGGCACACTGGTTGGGAAACATTGTCTGTTTCCTAACTCAGTGTTTCCCAACCCGTGTGCCTCCAGCTGTTGCAAAACTATAACTACCAGCATGCACTGAGACTGTGCATGCTGGGAGTTGTAGTTTTGCAACAGCTGGAGGTCCCCCCCTGTGAATGTACAGGGTACATTCACATGGGCAGGGGCTTACAGTGAGTATCAGGCTGCAAGTTTGCAATGCAGCTAATTTTGCGCGGCAGCTCAAACTCGCAGCGGGAAACTCGCTGTAATCCCCGGCCCGTGTGACAGTACCCTAAAAACACTACACTACACTAACACACAATAAAATAAAAAGTAAGAAACACTACATAAACACATACCCCTACACAGCCCCCCTCCCCAATAAAAATGAAAAACCTCTGGTACGCCACTGTTTCCAAAATGGAGCCTCCAGCTGTTGCAAAACAACAACTCCTAGTATTAACGGACAGCCGTTGACTGTCCAGGCATGCTGGGAGTTTTGCAACAGCTGGAGGCACCCTGTTTGGGAATCACTGGCGTAGAATACCCCTATGTCTACCCCTATGCAAATCCCTAATTCAGGTCTCAATTCGGAGCCCTGTCATTTTTCAAGGCAACAGTTTAGGGTCACATATGGGGTATCACCGTACTCGGGAGAAATTGCCTAACAAATCTTGGGGGTCTTTTTCTCCTTTCACCCCTTATGAAAAGGTGAAGTTGGGGTCTACACCAGCATGTTAGTGTAAAAATAAAAAAAATGCTGGTGTTGCCCTATACTTTTCATTTTGACAAGAGGTAAAGGGGGGAAAAAGCCCCCCAAAATTTGTAACGCAATTTCTCCCGACTACGGAGATACCCCATATGTGGGCGCAAAGTGCCCTGGGGCGCACAACAAGGCCCAGAAGGAAGAGTGCGCCATGTACATTTGAGGTGATTTGCACAGGGGTGGCTGATTGTTACAGCGGTTTTGACAAATGCAAAAAAAACAAAACCCCACGTGACCCCATTTCGGAAACTACACCCCTCACGGAATGTAATGAGGGGTGCAGTGAGAACTTACACCCCACAGGTGTCTGACAGATCTTTGGAACCGTGGGCTGTGCAAATTAAAAATTTTGTACAGCCCTCTGTTCCAAAGATATGACAGATGCCAGTGGGGGGGTAAATGCTCACTTTACGCCTTGTTACGTTCCTCAAGGGGTCTAGTTTCCAAAATGGTATGCCATGTGGGGGATTTTGCTGTCCTGGCACCATATGGGCTTCCTAAATGTGACATGCCCCCCGAGCAAAATTTGCTCTCAAAAAGCCAAATATGACTCCTTCTCTTCTGAGCATTGTAGTTCGCCCGTAGTGCATTTCAGGTCAACTTATGGGGTACCTCCATACTCAGAAGAGATGGGGTTACAATGTTTGGGGGGTATTTTCTGCTATTAACCCTTGCAAAAATGTGAAATTTTGGGGGGAAACACCTTTTAGTTAATTTTTTTTTTTTTACGTATGCAAAAGTCGTGAAACCCCTGTGTGGTATTAAGGCTCACTTAATTCCTTGTTACGTTCCACAAAGGGTCTAGTTTCCAAAATGGTATGCCTTGAGGGTTTTTTTTTTCCTGTCCTGGCACCATAGGGGCTTCCTAAATGCGACATGCCCCCAAGCTAAATTTGCTCTCAAAAAGCCAAATATGACTCCTTCTCTTCTGAGCATTGTAGTTCACCCATAGTACACTTCAGGTCAACTTATGGGGTACCTCCATACTCAGAAGAGATGGGGTTACAATGTTTGGGGGCTATTTTCTGCTATTAACCCTTGCAAAAATGTGAAATTTGGGGGGAAACACATTTTAGTGAAATTTTATTTTTATTTTTTTACCTATGCAAAAGTCGTGAAACCCCTGTGGGGTATTAAGGCTCACTTTATTCCTTGTTACGTACCTCAAGGGGTCTAGTTTCCAAAATGGTATGCCATGTGGGGCATTTTTGCTGTTCTGGCACCATAGGGGCTTCCTAAATGCAACATGCCCCCCAAAAACCATTTAAAAAAAACGTACTCTCCAAAATCCCCTTGTCGCTCCTTCGCTTCTGAGCCCTCTACTGCGCCCGCCGAACAATTTACATAGACATATGAGGTATGTCCTTACTCGAGATAAATTGGGCCACAAATATAAGTATACATTTTTACCTTTTACCCCTTGTAAAAATTCAAAGACTGGGTCTACAAGAACAAGCGAGTGTAAAAAATGGAGATTGTGAATTTTCTCCTTCACTTTGCTGTTATTCCTGTGAAACCCCTAAAGGGTTAACACCCTTACTGAATGTCATTTTGAATACTTTGGGGGGTGCAGTTTTTATAATGGGGTCATTTGTGGGGTAATTCTAATATGAAGACCCTTCAAATCCACTTCAAACCTGAACTGGTCCCTGAAAAATTGTGAGTTTGGAAATTGTGTGAAATATTGGAAATTGCTGCTGAACTTTGAAGCCCTCTGGTGTCTTCCAAAAGTAAAAACACGTAAATTTTATGATGCAAACAAAGTAGACATATTGGAAATGTGAATAAAAATAAAAATTATTTGGAATATCCATTTTCCTTACAAGCAGAGAGCTTCAAAGTTAGAAAAATGCTAAATTTTCAAATTTTTCATCAAATTTGGGGATTTTTCACCAAGAAAGGATGCAAGATACCACAAAATGTTACCACTATGTTAAAGTAGAATATGTCACGAAAAAACAATCTCGGAATCAGAATGATAACTAAAAGCATCCCAGAGTTATTATTGTTTAAAGTGACAGTGGTCAGATGTGCAAAAAATGGCCGGGTCCTAAGGTGTAAAATGGCTGGGTCCTTAAGGGGTTAAACATGTGGCTCACGTGACGAGAGGATGTAGTCTCGTCAGGCTCCGCCGCCTCCTCTCCCATCCGCCCTCCATGCTGTTAACCGGGACAAGCCGGAATGTGTCCCCCATGGATGAGTCGATCTGACTAGGGAGGAAGGCGAGGGGACCCGGGGGGGGGTGAAGGAAAGGAGGGGGAATAGGGGAGGATGGACCAGACCCTAGGACATACCTGGAAACGGGAAAGGTCATTTTTCTGGCTCAGTGCAGGCTCTGGGGGATTGGGAGACGGGAGAAGCTAGGGGAGTGACAGTGGTGCTTGTTTGGGCGTGATCACGTGGAGGAGTTAACACGTGATGCACGCCACACGCTGAACCCGGAAGACGCCGACTCTAGCTGCTAGGAGAGAAAGTGGAAACAGGCAGGGTCCAGGCTGGAAGACTGGAGCATGAGTGGAGCCCCCGGAGACTTTCGGAAGCCTGAATACAGTGCGGGAAGAGCTGGACAGGCAAGTAAACTCAATGGGGGACATGTATCATTTCCAGTGTATAATAGAAGTTTTTTTTACCCCTCTGCCTGTTGTCTAAATTTGGTGCAGCTGCGTTAAATTTATCATTCTTGTGCAGCTACTTTCTTGAATTGCGTTTAAATTTAGATTTCTCCTCAGAGCATAAATTTACACTGCAGCTCTATTTAGTAGGAGCTTTGTCTGCAGCGTATCTGCACCTAAACAGTAAGTTTTGTCCTCATTAGTTTTCAAATTTTTTTTCTTCATTATGTAGAGTTTTAATCTCACAATAATACCACTTTTTGCACCCAATTATAACACATTAATTATACCAATGTCCTTATTCTTCATTTAACATCTGTGACACCCCTGTGCAAATCACCTCAAATGTACATGGTGCACTCTACCTTATGGGCCTTGTTGTGCGGCCGCAGAGCACTTTGCGCCCACATATGTGGTATCTCCGTACTCTGGCTAAATTGTGTCCCAAAAAATGGGGATCTTTTTTTTCCCATTTACCTCTTGTGAAAATGTAAAGTATGCGGCAACACCTGCATGTCAGTGTAAATAATTAAATTTTTATACACTAACCTACTGGTGTAGACTCCAACTGTTCCTTTTCATAATGGGTAAAAGGAGAAAAAGCCCCCCAAAATCTGTAAGGCAATTTCTCCCGAGTACGGCGATACCCCATATGTGACCCTAAAATGTTGCCTTGAAATACGACAGGGCTCCAAAGTGGGAGACCGCCATGCGCATTTGAGGCCTAAATTAGGGTTTTGCATAGGGGTGGACATAGGGGTATTCTATGCCAGTGTTTCCCAAACAGGGTGCCTCCAGCTGTTGCAAAACTCCCAACATGCCTGGACAGTGAATGGCTGTCCGGCAATACTGGGAGTTGTTTTGCAACAGCTGGAGGCTCCATTTTGGAAACAGTGCCGTACCAGACGTTGTTCATATTTATTGGGGAGGGGAGGGGGGCTGTGTAGCGGTATGTGTATATATAGTGTTTTTTACTTATTTTATTTAAGTGTAGTGTAGTGTTTTTAGGGTACAGTCACACGGGCGGGGGTTGACAGCGAGTTTGCTGCATCTCAATCTTGCAGCACTCCCTGTAAACCTCTGCCCATGTGAGTGTACCCTGTCCATTCACAATGGGGGGAGGGGGGGGGAAACATCCAGCTGTTACAAAACTACAACTCCGAGCATGCCTTTTGGCTGTCCGTGCATGCTGGGAGTTGTAGTTTTGCAACAGCTGGAGGCACACTGGTTGCGAAACACGGAAACAGACTCAGTGTTTCACAACCAGTGTGCCTTCAGCTGTTGCAAAAACTTCAAATCTCAGCATGCAGTGACAGCAGAAGGACATGCTGGAACTTGTAGTTATGCAACAGCTGGAGGCATACTGCTACAACTCCCAGCATGCCCTTTGGCAGTCCGTGCATGCTGAGGGTTGTAGTTATGCAACAGCTGAAGGCACACTGGTTGCAAAACACTTGAAAGTTTTTTACTTAACTTAGTGTTTCCAAACCAGTGTGCCTCCAGCTGTTGCACAACTTCAATTCCCAGCATGCATGGTCTGTCAGTGCATGCTGGGCATTATAGTTTGGAGGCACAGCTGGAGGCACACGGGTTGGGAAAAAGAGTTAGGAAACGAACAATGGCCCTCATTTACTAAGAAAATCGGGTTGTAAGTCTATGTTGCTTTCTTACCCGACTGCTTTTTCCCCCTGGTATTTATTATTATGTCGCACCCTGTTTGTCGCACGTGGGTTTTGTTAATTTTGGTTTCCAACTCCTCTGAGCTGTCGGGAAAAAATCCACAACAATTCAACAAATTCGGGTTGGAAACCTTTATAAATACGTGGGAAAGCTCAGAAATGTCGGGTTATGCCCCTTTTTCGGGTTTGGGAGAATCCACATCGGGTCTGTCGGGAAAAAATGTCGCATCGTGTCGCAGACTGGCGCATGATGTCTGCGACATGGCGCAGACAAAGATGCGACAAAAAAACCCGACAAAAAAGAAGTCGGGTTTAGAATAGTAAATGAGGGCCAATGTTTCCTAACTAGTGTGCCTCCAGCTGTTGCAAAACTATAATTCCCTGCATGGCCAGACATGCTGGAAGTTGTATTTCGGCAATATCTGAAGGGTAAGATGTTGACTAACTACAACTCCCAGCATGCTTGGGCAGTCTGGGCATGCTGGGAGTTGTAGTTTTGCAACAGCTGGAGGTCCACAGTTTGTAGACCACTGTATAATGGTCTCCAATCTGTGGTCTTCCAGATGTTACAGAACTACAACTCCCAGCATGCCTCGACAGAGTGGGCATGCTGAGATTTGTAATTTTGGAACATCTGGAAGAGCACAGATTGGAGACCATTATACAGTGGTCTCCAAACTGTGGCCCTCCAGATGTTGCAAAACTACAACTCCCAGCATGCCCAGAAACCCAAAGGCTGTCTGGGCATGCTGGGAGTTGCAGTTTTGAAACTCCCAGAGGCAGCGGTGAGATCGCTTTACGGCGATCTCACTGCTGCCAATGAAGATGCCGCCCTGCTGCTGCAAACTCACCACCGGGGACGCACCACCTCCAGGACCGCGTGAGGACGCCGCTCGCACCGGGACTGTTCGGGACACCGCATGGCCGAGTAAGTGACATCGAGGGACGGGTAAGGGACACTTAGCAGAGCGGTGTATGTCCCGATCCCCGTGATCCGGACTCACACACCGCGCTGCTAAGTATTCTCATAGCGAAACGCTGCTATCAGCTAGTCAGATTTGACTAAATGAAACCCCTCGTGGTCACATGGTAAGATGGCTGGCTATCAGTGATAGCCACCATCTTACCGGGCGCTGGGGAAAAGTATAACGGAAAGCAGTAAATTGTAAAAATAAAAGGAGAATGATCTACAGTGTTAAGTGGATTACAAAGCTATTTTAATGTGACGGAGCTTGTTCAATGATAAGTAAGCTATCAAACATTTCCTATGTAAATGTATTAAATTGTTGGATCATAAAATAACAAAACCAATATACAAGTGATCTAATGAATAACTGAACTGTAAACAAATATTCTATATGCAAATTATTTTCAAAGTGCTTTGGAATAACCAAGGAGTAAAAAGCAATATAAAGCAAACCAAAGGAGGAATTGAGATAGGAAAGTAAAAACATTCTGGTGGTTCCTTAGTAGAACTTTCCTTCAGAAATAGAAAGGATTGCTACGTGCAGTTAAAGTTGGCTTATATTTGCTGGGAAAAAGACGCACTTGCGTCAAAATTTTTGGTGCAAAGGAAAAGTACGCAGGTAATAAATCCATGTGTACTATAGATGTCACTCCAAGGTACCCTGATTCAGCCACATCTGGAGGACATGCTCTACCAAAACGTGCTCCAAAAAATGCGCAAAAAAAAAGGGCTTGCGCAAAATTTTGCGCAAAAAAAATACACACAAAACAGGGGTAAAATCTTTGATACATGTTCCCCAATGTGCTGTGCTGTGCTGGGACTAGTAGTGTAAGACGGCTCAGGTTGAAACATGACTGCTGTTGCTGCTGCTCTGAATGTAAATATGAAACCCTTACCCATGATGCCTGCAGAGAGCTCAGGGGGATTAATTGAAACCTGATCCTTAATGAGCAAGTACATGTATGATAACTCCCTCTGAGTCTGGATACGGGACCACTCAGCCCTGAGAAAGGTGATGGGGGAGTAAAGATGGATGGTCTGCTTACTAAGATTAAAAATGATTTTTCTGCTCTCCTGATAATTATAGCAGCTGACTTAACCCCACCCCCTCCCCCCGAAGTAGAATGGCCCCAGAAGCTTAAAATCAAATTAAATTATTACAGTTGTGAGTTATAAGTAAATGGCTCAGTACTGTTTTATAAGAGATATTCTGGCTAATAAGGAAATTTGAATGGTGTCCAAATGTTTTAAATCAAATATAACTGTTGACTGAGATGTTTGATACTATGAGTATTGGTATGGTAAGAATTATTACACCTATAGGAAGGTTTAAAAGTAGTAAGTAGTAAGAAAAAGATGATAAGATTAGTAACTGAATTCTGATACATAAAGGGACGTGCCGGAGTGAGTAGGCCTGCAAAACTTTCTTTTTTTGACCATCTCTGGAACAATAAGGTAGGAACTTACTGAACTTAAAACTAACTGGGAATCTTTGAGCCCTGCTCTGACTGAGTCTAACTGAAGCTTGGTTTGTATTCTTAAGTGTTAACATCTGAGAAGTTTTATACGCAGAAGTTTAAAAAGCAGGAGTTGTAAGCAGGACCCACTGTAACTAAGTATTACACTCCCTTGATAAAAGTAGTTTTTCTTAATAGTTAATAACAGCTGTTTGTCACCAAGGATATGGACAGCAGGATTGGAGGTTTTCTTCAGTGCACATTGTGCCATATGTATACATCTCTGGAGCAGCAGCTTCAGGGTGAATACCGCTGTGACAAATGTGAGCATGTTGCCCACCTGGAAGCTCGTATTAAAGATCTAGAGGAGCAAAATGCAACATTGAGGGCGATTGACAATCTTAAAAGGAGCATACTGCTTACAGAGCAAGCAGTTAGTGGGGTACAAATGGAGGTTGGAGAAACTAGCCAGGAGGCCCAAGTAGGGAGCTGGGTTAATGTAGTTAGAGGGACTGAAAAGGGGGCAAGGAAAAGGAAGGTCACTTCTGCTTCTGATCTACCAAGTAAAATTGCCAAGTTGGGCGATGATGCGAGGGCCTCAGTATCAGAGATGGCAACCCTAGTGGATACTGGTCTCCCCAACAGCCGGGGGAATAGCTCAACTAGTAGTGTGGGGGATGGTAACACAGGTAGGCCAAGACAGTTAGTTGTGGTAGGGGATTCTATAATCAGGAAGACGGATAGAATAATTTGTCGCCAAGACCACCTCAACCATTCGGTTGAGGTGGTCTTGGCGACAAATTATTCTATCCGTCTCCCTGGTCCCAGGGTTAGGCATGTGGTGGAAAGGGTGGACAAATTACTAGGGGGGGCTGGGAATGACCCAGCTGTCGTGGTCCATGTGGGAACCAACGACAGAATACATGGTAAGTGGAGGTCCTTGAAGAATAATTACAAGGAACTAGGTGCCAAGCTGAAGGGGAGGACCTCTAAGGTTTTGTTCTCTGGAATACTTCCTGTGCCATGCGCATCGCAGGAAAGACAGCAGGAGCTTAGGGAGTTAAATGCATGGCTTAAATCATGGTGTAAGGGGGAAGGGTTTGGGTTTTTAGAGCACTGGGCTGACTTTTCATTGTGGTACAAACTATTCTACGGATAATTTGCACCTGAATGGAAGGGGGTCCGCTGTGCTGGGGGAGAGAATCCTGGAAGCGGTGGCTGAGTATTTAAACTAGGTGAGTGGGGGGAGGATAATAAAGCAAAGAAAGCAGACAGTGGGATGGATAGGTTAGAGAGGGGTCAGGACATAATGGTGGGTGGAGAGGAGTCCTGTGGGGGGAGGTTAAGAGCAGTGGATAAGGAGATCCATGGGTTACAAACCTGCCTTAAAAATAAATGTAGCCCGAAAAATTGTAATCCCAATAATTCAAAAAATACCGTTAGCCCCAATAACTTAAATAATAACGTTAGACCCAATAACAAAAAAATCCCATTAGCCCCAATAACTTAAATAGTACAATTAGCCCTTATAACTCAAATAATAACATTAACCCCAATAACTCTGAAAATCCCATTAGTGTGACTATATGTGTAAAACTTAATGGAAATGTTAAGTGTATGTTCACAAATGCCAGAAGCCTAGCAAATAAAATGGTGGAGCTTGAGGCCTTGATACTGGAGGAACATTGATATAGTTGGGGTCACTGAGACATGGCTGGACTCCTCGCATGACTGGGCTGTCAATCTGCAGGGGTTTACATTGTTTCGCAAGGATAGAATGAACAGAAAAGGTGGTGGAGTCTGTCTGTATGTTAGAAGTAGTATGAAAGTCAGTGTGAACGATGCCATAGTGTGTGATGATTCTGAGGATGTGGAATCACTGTGGGTAGAATTACAAAAGGAGGGAAATATTGAAAAAATAGTATTTGGTGTAATCTACAGACCCCCTAATATCACTGAAGAGATAGAAGGTCAGCTGTATAAACAAATAGAGAGGGCCACCCGGGCAGGTACAGTGGTAATAATGGGAGATTTTAACTATCCAGATATAGATTGGGGCCGGGCTAAAACTACAAAGGGGAGAAAATTCCTAAATTTATTGCAGGATAATTTTATGGGCAAGTTTGTGGAGGACCCAACAAGAAGTGATGCCTTGTTGGATCTGATCATTTCCAACAACGCAGAGCTGGTTGGTAATGTAACTGTGAGGGAAAACCTTGGTAATAGCGACCACAATATAGTTACTTTTGACTTAAAATGTAATAATGTGATGTGTAATGTGATACAGAAGGTAAATGGGACATCTTTAAATCAACTCTAAATAACTATACAGCTAAATATATACCAAAGGGGAACAAATAAACGATTTAAACTAAATCCTACATGGCTGACAAATGATGTTAAAAGAGCAATAAACAACAAAAAAATAGCCTTCAAAAAATTCAAATCTGATGGGTCAGCTATAACATTTAAACAGTACAAGGAGCTTAATAAAATCTGTAAAAATGTAATAAAAACAGCAAAAATTCAAAATGAGAGACAGGTGGCCAAAGAAAGCAAAACTAATCCTAAATATTTTTTTAGATATATAAATACAAAAAAACCAAGGACAGAGCATGTAGGACCCCTTAATAATGATAATGGGGAGGTTGTCACGGGCGATCAAGAGAAGGCGGAGCTACTGAATGGGTTCTTTAGTTCTGTATACACTTTGGAAAAAGGAGCTAACATTGGTCAGGTCAGTGCTGGTAACACATCATGTAATGTACTGAACTGGCTTAATGTGGAGATGGTACAAGGTAAGTTAAGTAATATAAATGTAAGCAAATCTCCAGGGCCGGATGGACTACACCCAAGAGTTCTTAGAGAGGTAAGTTCAGTAATATCTGTACCCTTGTTCATGATATTTAGAGATTCTCTGGTGTCTGGTATTGTGCCAAGGGACTGGCGCAAGGCTAATGTGGTACCAATCTTTAAGAAGGGCTCTAGGTCTTCGCCAGGCAATTATAGACCGGTAAGTCTAACGTGCATTGTGGGTAAATTGTTTGAAGGACTTATAAGGGATTACATACAGGAATACATAGGGGATAATTGTATTATAAGTGATAACCAGCATGGGTTTACTAAGGATAGAAGTTGTCAAACCAATCTAATTTGCTTTTATGAAGAGGTGAGTAGAAGCCTTGACAGAGGAATGGTTGTGGATGTAGTGTTTCTGGATTTTGCCAAAGCGTTTGATACTGTCCCTCACAGACGTCTGACAGGCAAGTTAAGGTCTTTGGGCTTGGAAACTTTAGTTTGTAACTGGATTGAACACTGGCTCATGGATCGTACCCAGAGAGTGGTGGTCAATGATTCGTACTCTGATTGGTCCCCGGTTATTAGTGGTGTACCCCAAGGTTCTGTACTGGGCCCGCTGTTTAATTCATTTATCAATGATATAGAGGATGGTATTAACAGCTCTGTTTCTATCTTTGCAGATGACACCAAGCTTTGTAGCACGGTACAGTCTATAGAGGATGTGCATAAGTTACAAGATCACTTGGATAGACTGTGTGGGCATCCACTTGGCAAATGAGGTTCAATGTGGATAAATATAAAGTTATGCATCTGGGTACTAATAACATGCATGCGTCGTATGTCTTAGGGGGGATTAAACTGGCAGAGTCACTGGTAGAGAAGGATCTGGGTGTACTTGTAGATCACAGACTACTCAATAGCAAGCAATGTCAGGCTGCTGCTTCCAAAGCCGGCAGGATATTGTCATGTATAAAAAGTGGCATGGACTCAAGGGATAGGGACATAATACTCCCCCTTTATAAAGCATTGGTACAGCCTCACCTGGAATATGCTGTTCAGTTTTGGTCGCCTGTTCATAAAAGGGACACTGCGGAGTTGGAAAGGGTGCAGAGACGCACGACTAAACTAATATTGGGCATGGAACATCTTAGCTACGAGGAGCGATTAAAGGAGTTACAATTGTTTAGTCTTGAGAAGAGACGTTTAAGGGGGGATATGATAAACGTATATAAGTATATAAATGGCCCATACATATGGAGAAAAACTGTTCCAGGTTAAACCCCCCCAAAGGACGAGGGGGCACTCCCTCCGTCTGGAGAAGAAAAGGTTTAGTCTAAAGGGGCGACACGCCTTCTTTACCGTGAGGACTGTGAATTTATGGAACGGTCTACCTCAGGAACTGGTAACAGCAGGAACAATTACCAGCTTTAAAACAGGGTTAGATACATTCCTGGAACAAAATAACATTAATGCTTATGCAGAATTATAAAACTACATCCCTTTCCCTTATCCTCTTACACCCTTCACTTCAATTCCCTGGTTGGACTTGATGGACGTATGTCTTTTTTCAACCATACTAACTATGTAACTATGTAACTTGTTATGTTTCTTTTTGTGGTTACCCTTCTTTCAGGGAAATAAAAATTCTCTTTACTATGGCCCCCAAAATTCAACCCAGAAGATCTGGAGGTGGAACTTCTGGAGAATCTATAAATAATGGAAAACTGGATACGTTTCTAAAATCACCTCGTGACTCTATTAAAACTAGGCTCCAAAAATATGGTGAAGCCTCTAATGGTTCTAGATATACAGTGCTTCAGGAGGAAGAAGGGACAGAGGAGGGAGAGGATGGAGAAACAAATTCACAACTTCTAAATTCTATATTGAGGGGAGTAGAAAGAAGCAATAAATCTCTAGAAGAGCTAACCACAAAAGTGGGATATCTGAGTTCTGATGTTGGTTTAATTCGAGAGGATATGAAGAAAATTAAAGAGTGGGAGAAATTGAGATCTTGATTCCCCAAATAGATAATAAAATGGGACAGATGAGTAAAAAAAATGAGTATCAAGAGATAATGAGAGAGAATAATATTCTAAGAAGTAAAGTATCTGAATTAGAAGACAGGTCAAGGAGAGGGAATGTTCGACTTATTGGATTGCCAGAAGGTAAAGAAGGATCAGATTGTATAAAATGGTTAAAAGACATTTGGAGAACAGACATTTACTAAATGGCCAACTATAGAAAGAGCCCGCAGAGTTCCGTTTAGAAGACCTGCTCCAGGAGCACCCCCGAGTACTTATGTGCTCATCTGACTGAGATCTTCTATTGAAGGCTGCAAGGGAGAAAGTGAAGATAATGTATGGGAGCGCATTGATTTCAGTATATCCAGACTTCTCGAAAGAAACCCAGAAAAAAAGATTGCAGTTTAAGGACATAAAGAAGCAGCTTCACAACTTAAATATCTCCTTCACCTTACTGTTTCCAACACGTCTAAGAATTGTGTATAATGATAAAACATTGTTTTTCCAGTCAGCAAAAGAATGTGGGAAATGGTTGGAGACGGAGGGATTTTAGATGGGGGGGGAGAGAAAGGCAGAGCTAAGTGTAAAGTAGAGGTTCCGTGATAAAAAATGACAGACCAGAACAGGGATGGGGGGAGGAGGGGGTTGGTAGGGGGTAGGGGAGGTCAGCCTGGCACGTGTGTGAAGAAGGAGAGGAGAGTATGAGAGGGAATGAGGTTTCTGGATGAGTGGGAAGTTTTTTTTGTAAATTAATAGTTTGGAATATAAGGGGCATGAAGGAGAGGGAAAAAAATAGCCATTTTTGATAGAATTAGCAGTTACTTGTCTGCTATTATATGCATCATTGAAACTCACTTAACTAAAGACTCGATATACCTTGTTGAAAAAAAATGGGTGAAACGTTTTTCCCTAATCCTTTGGTTCAAGTTATTAGGCTGGAATAACAGTTTTGATACATGAGAAAATTAATATTAATATTGATTCCTCTAAATAGATAAAAAAAGGAGATATATTTTCTTACATGCTAGTTTGGAAAATATAATGGTAATTCTCGCCTGTGTGTATAGCCTGGGGGAGGGTAGTTCTGCTCCTCCAGTATATGTGCTGAATTTAATTTACTCTAATTATGTGTCAGAAAATGGTGGAAGTTGCATTTAGTTACTAGATAACTAAAACTCCCAGCATGCCCTGATACAGCCTATGGTTGTGTGGGTGTTGCAGCATGTTGCACTGTATAGTAGTACAGTTAAGGTTATTGTGTAAAATGCTGGGAGTTGTAGTTTTGGTCCGTGTCAGCTGCAGAGCCATAGGCTGTGTCAAGGAATACTGAGAATTGCAGTTAGTAACTACAACATCCAGCATGCCCTGATACAGCCTATGGCTCTGCAGCTGACCCGAACCAACACTACAACTCCCAGCATGTTACCCTTTATAGTTCTACAGTTTAGGTTATGATGCAACATGCTGGGAGTTGTAGTTTTGGTTCGGGCGTGTCTGCGTGCATCCGTGGGGCTCTTGGTCGGCGGGTGAGTACGAAGGGGTGGGATTCTGGGGGTGCAATTTAGTGTGGGTGGCCAGAAGCCGCTAAAAATAAATAAAATTAGATAGCACAACTGGCAGCAACACTTGTCAGTCCGCCCCTGTACAAAACATACATGCATACACATATACATACAACGGCCACTGCCCCCTATATTATACATTACATACATAATACATAGACACATCATACATTACATACACACATTACACATATACCATACACCCATCATATATACACATACTCACACAATACATATGCACACATCATACATACACCTACCCCCTATATCATACATTACATAAACACATACACCCGCCGCTGCTTCCCCCCCCCACATCATATATTACATACACATACACCATACACACATCATATATACAAATGACACATACATATGCACACATTATACATACACCCGCCACTGATACACCCCCTAATCATACACACATCACACATACACAGACACCATACACATATACAATTCATATATACACATGAGACATACACCATACATATGCACACATCATACATACAGCCGCCACTGATAAACACCCACCCCCCCCCCCCCAATCATACATATAGAACCACCCTTCCCGCCGCCTGCATGCTCAGCCTCCTCACCTGAGCCGATGTGTGGTGAAATCCCCAGCCCGTGCAGTCTCCTACACACATCTCCTTTCCCCGCTCTGTATTTTCCCCGTGAATACTTGAAACCTCCCTGTGATAAATGAGGTCCTGTGAAGACAGAGCAGGGGGAAGGGAGAGGCTGTGTGTGGGGGAAGGAGGAGCTGTGTACGTCCTCATTCTCCCCCTGCCTTCTTGTATTATGCAGAGCTGCGCTCTCCATCCTCCTTGAGGGGGGGGGGGGGGGGGGGATGAGGGGCCGTGGCTTAATCATCTCCTGCAGACGTGCAACCTCGGGCTCTGCCCTCGCTCCTGAGATCCCCTCACACTGGCTGGGGGGGCTCTGAGCAGGGGCCCCCGGCTACTGAAATCAGTTGGGGGCCGCCACTGCCCCCTCCATACACTGAGTGCCGGTGTGAGGTGCAGACTTGCATCGGCTCCTGCACCTCACACCGGAATTAAAGAAAAATAAGGGGGAAGTCTGTCTGTCCCTGCTAGCCCGATAAAGGGCTAAATCTATAAAAAAAAAATTCACCTGCCCGGCGCCCAAAACTACTTGTCCCAGGCATCGGGCGATAGGATTTCCACATCCCTGATCTGGCGATGTTTGAACCCCTCTAAAGATGTATTCTATTGCTATAGCGCGACATAAAACTGCATCTAGGATTGACCTGATTTTGACTAATGAAAGTGGTTTGAGAGCAGTGGGTAAGATGAGTTATGAACCCAAATCAATCTCAGACCACACTTTGATGAATATGGGGAAAAGGTTGTGGGAAATAAAAGTAATATTAAAATTAACCCACATTGGTTAGAAATAGATGCAGTTACGAATGGAGTAGAAGAAGAAATTAGATGGTTTTAGGAAATAAATAAAAACTCCACAAACCTGTTTATAGTCTGGGACGCCCTTAAGACCTTTTTGAGGGGCATTTTGTTTAACCCCTTCCCGCAGAATGTCCTATATAAACGCCGGGTTGTGCAGTGAATTCACGCATCCCGACGTTTATAAATGACATTGTTAACCCGGCAATGCGCAGCATCGCATGGGTTAACCAGCATAAGTCCCGCTGTTTCCAGCAGGAGACAACTTCTGCTTCACCCCCCAGGACCAACCATTGATGGTCCTGGTCAGCGATCACTGTGATTGGTCCCTGTGGACCAATCACAGTGACCTGGGGGTGAAAGTTCAGATCCCCGGGGGCCTGCGGCATGGGGGGGGGAGGTGGGATAACACGCTGGGATCGGCGGCCTTACCTCGAGCAGCGGCGGGACCGAGGAGCAGCGGCAGGACTGGCCACGTGGAGGAGCTGCGGCGGGACCGGCAGGTAAGTACATGGTCCTCAGAGGCAGCAGTGAAGATCTTCTGCTGCTTCTGGGAGTCTGAAAACTACAACTCCCAGCATGCCCAGGCAGCCTTTGGCTGTCTGGGCACGCTGGGAGTTGTAGTTTTTCAATATCTGGAGGGCCCCAGTTAGGAGACAATTGTATAATGGTCTCCTATCTGTGCTCTTCCAGCTGTTGCAAAACTACAACTCAAAGCATGCACTGACTGTCCAGGCATGCTGGGAGTTGTAGTTCAGCAACATCTGGCCCTTCAGATGTTGCTGAACTACAACTCCCAGCATGCCTGGTCAGTACATGCTGGGAGTTGTAGTTTTGCAACAGCTGGAAGAGCACAGATTGGAGACCATTATACAATTGTCTCCTAACTTTGGCCCTCCAGATGTTGCAAAACTACAACTCCCAGCATGCCCTTCGGCTGCCTGGGCATGCTGGGAGTTGTAGTTTTGCCACAACTGGAGACACACTGGTTGGGAAACATTGTCTGTTTCTAACTCAGTGTTTCCTAACCTGTGTGCCTCCAGCTGTTGCAAAACTCTAACTCCCAGCATGCACTAACAGACTATGCATACAGGGTACATTCACATGGGCGAGGGTTTTACAGTGGGTTTCTCGCTGCACATTTGAGATGCAGCAAATTTTCCGCTGTGAAACTGTAATCCCCTGCCCGTGTGACTGTACCCTAAAAACACTACACTACCACAAAATAAAAAGTTAAAAACACGACAGACATACCCCTACACAGTACCCCCCCGTTACGCCACTCATTTCCAAAGCAGAGCATCCAGCTGTTGCAAAACAGCAACTCCCAGTATTGCCGGACAGCCATTGACTGTCCACCCATGCTGGGAATTTTTCAACAGCTGGAGGCACCCTGTTTGGGAATCACTGGCGTAGAATACCCCTATGTCCACCACTATGCAAATCCCTAATTTAGGCCTCAAATGCGCATGGCGCTCACTTCAGAGCCCTGTCTTATTTCAAGGAAACAGTTTAGGGCCACATATGGGGTATCGCCGTACTCGGGAGAAATTGCGTTACAAGGTTTGCGGGGGCTATTTCTCCTTTAACCCTTCAGGAAAAGGAAATGTTGGGGTCTACACCAGAATGTTAGCGTAAAAAAAAATTATTTTTTACACTAACATGCTGGTGTTGCCCCATACCTAACATTTTCTCAAGAGGTAAAAGGGAAAAAAAAGCCCCCCAAAATTTGTAATGCAATTTCTCCCAACTACGGAGATACCCCATATGTGGGAACAAAGTGCTCTGGGGGCTAACAACCAGGCCCAGAAGGAAGAGTGCACCATGTACATTTGAGGTGATTTGCACAGGGGTGGCCGATTGTTACAGCGGTTTTGACAAACGCAAAATAAAAAAAATAAAAAATAAAAAACACGTGACCCCATTTGAGAAACTACACCCCTCACGGAATGTAATGAGGGGTGAAGTGAGAATTTACCCCCCACAGGTGTCTGACAGATCTTTGGAACAGTGGGCTGTACAAAAGTTTTCATTTTCACAGACCACTGTTCCAAAGATCTGTCAGACACCAGTGGGGGGTAAATGCTCACTGTACCCCTTGTTACGTTCCTAAAGGGATCTAGTTTCCAAAATGGTATGCCATGTGTGTTTTTTTTTTAATTTTTTTTTTGCTGTCCTGGCACCATAGGGGCTTCCTAAATGAGACATGCCCCCGAGCAAAATTTGCTCTCTCAAAAAGCCAAATATGACTCTTCTGAGCATTGTAGTTCATCAGCAGTGCACTTCAGATCAACTTATGGGGTACTTCCATACTCAGAACAGATGGGGTTACAAATTTTGGAGGTTATTTTCTGCTATTAACCCTTGCAAAAATTAGAAATTTGGGGGGAAACACATTTTAGTGAAAACATTTTTTATTCATTTATTTATTTTTACATATGCAAAAGTCGTGAAACACCTGTGGGGTATTAAGGCTCACTTAATTCCTTGTTACGTTCATTAAGGGGTCTAGTTTCCAAAATGGTATGCCATGTGGGTTTTTTTTTTTTCTTTTGCGCTGTTCTGGCACCATAGGGGCCTCCTAAATGGGACATGCCCCCCAAAAACCATTTCAGAAAAACTTACTCTCCAAAATCCCCTTGTCTCTCCTTCGCTTCTGAGCCCTCTACTGCGTTCGCCGAACAATTTACATAGACATGAGGTATGTGCTTACTCGAGAGAAATTGGGCTACAAATAGAAGTATAAATTTTCTCCTTTTACCCCTTGTAAAAAATAAAAATTTGGGTCTACAAGAACATGAGTGTAAAAAATGAAGATTGTGAATTCTCTCCTTCACTTTACTGCTATTCCTGTGAAACACCTAAAGGGTTAAAACGCTGATTGAGTTTAATTTTGAATACTTTGGGGGGTGCAGTTTTTATAATGCGGTCATTTGTGGGGTATTTCTAATATGAAGACCCTTCAAATCCACTTCAAACCTGAACTGGTCCCTGAAAAATACGGAGTTTGAAAATTTTTTGAAAAATTGGAAAATTGCTGCTGAACTTTGAAGCCCTCTGATGTCTCCCAAAAGTACAAACTTGTCAATTTATGATGCAAACATAAAGTAGACATATTGTATATGTGAATCAAATTTTTTTTTTATTTGTAATATACATTTTCCTTACAAGCAGAAAGCTTCAAAGTTAGAAAAATGCAAAATGTTCAAATTTTTCACCAAGAAAGGATGCAAGTTACCACAAAAATTTACCACTACGTTAAAGTAGAATATGTCACAAAAAAAAAAAAAAACAATCTCGGAATCAGAATGATAACTAAAAGCATTCCAGAGTCATTAATATTTAAAATGACAGTGGTCAGATGTGCAAAATACGCTCTGTCCTTAAGGCCAAAATGGGCTTGGTCCTTAAGGGGTTAAAAACATTTTGTTTGTCAAAAAAACACGTTAAAAATAAAGAAAAGTCCCTGGTAAAGGAAATTAAAAAGAGGGAGAGTGAATTTGCAGAAGCTCCAGGGGAAGAAAATTGGACTAAACTTGAAATAGCCCAGAATAAGTATAAAGAATTTATTTTGGAAAAGGCTCAGCATAGACTTCTTTTCTGGGGGCAAAAGAGACTTATAGAGGGAGGTAAATCAAATAAATAGTTAGCAAATATTAAAAATCAAAGAGAAACTAAAGAAATTAATGTGATTAAAAATAAAGAAGGTAAGTTTGTGAGAGGGGATGGAAATATTTCTGTGGCAGTAGAATACTATCAAACACTATAGAAATCAGAAGTAAAAGGGATAGAGGTAGAAACGGAGGCCTATTTGGCAAAGGAAAAGGGACTGACGATGGGGGGGGGGGGGTGGAATAGAAGTAAACTGGATAAGGATATTTCCCTAAGAAGAAGTTCAGGAAGCCCTTAGGTCCTTTTCAGGCAACTCAGCGCCTGGATCGGACAGATTCTGTTTTGAAATTTATAGGAGGTTTGGTAAAGTCCTATTACCCTGTTTGATGGAAGTTTATTATGAATCCTTGAGAATAGGGAGATTAACTCCCACAATGTTGGAAGCAATAATTGTTTTAATTCCAAAGAAAGGGGGGAATAGTGACCAAATAGAGAATTTTTGCACAAATTCGTTACTAAACACAGATTATAAGATATTTGCAAAAATATGGGCTAATAGACTTAAAATTCTACCCAAAATTATAGGAGAAAAATCAGAGAGGATTTGTTGCAGGAAGGAACATGGCAGTAAACCTACATAGGGTATTGACTATTCAATCTGTGAGTGAGGAGCCCCACTCCATCCTGTCGCTGGATGCTAATAAAGCTTTCGACAGGGTGGAGTGGGGTTTCTTTTTAAAGATATTAGATTACTTTGATATGGGGAAGGTTTTTTCACAGGCCGTTAGGACTATCTACTCAACCCCAACTGCAAGAATAAATATTAATGTGTACACTCGGACCCATTTTGTCTTGAAAGAGGAACAAGGCAGGGTTGTCCTCTTTCGCCATTACTTTTCGCCATGTTTATGGAGCTATTCGCTATTAACATACCTTATACTGAGGCCTTTTATGGATTTGGCCCTCAAGGGGATAAAGAAAAAATTCTGCTTTAAGACGGGGAACAGAAAAAGTAACAGGAGACAAGACCCGAGTTTCACACCAACGAAAATAAGACCGCCAGGTACGGTGGTAAATTTTCGCCGAGGAGTGCTTGCAAGCCCTGAGCATGGTGCAAATGACTTGGGAAGAGAACCGCAGGCTCTCAAAACCGCGGTCTCAACCGCCATGTCGTCAAATGCAGCGACTGTAAATTGGGGTGGCAAGGAGGACCCAGAGATAGCAGGTCCGAACGAAATGGAAGGCGCAGTGGAGTGTCGTCCAAGAGCCTGACCACGTCGGCGTACCACGACCTTCGGGGCCAATCTGGAGCTACCAGTATGTCGGGAACGTCCTCCGCTCTGGGCTTCCTCAGAACCTTGGGAAGGAGCGGAAGGGGGAATAGATAAGGCAGAGCAAATCCCGCCCAAGGAATCACTAGGGCATCCACGGCTAGAGCCAGCGGTCCCGGAACTTGGCACAATCGGAAGATCCTTCCATTTGTGTCTGACGCGAAGAGGTCCACAGAGGCCTTGAACCGTCCAGTCCCTGAACACACCGCCCCAGCCCGACAGATTGGCATTCGTTGTAACTACCTGCCAGTGGAGGGGAAGAAATGATCGCCCCTGAAGAAGAAGGGGGGAGCGGAGCCACCAGAGTAGAGTCTGACGGATCCGACGAGGGAGAGTAATCTTGCGACCGAGAGACAGAGGAGATCTGTTCCATCGAGAGAGAATCGCCAGTTGAAGGGGACGGTAATGAAACTGGGCAAAGGGTACGGCTTCCATGGCCGCTACCATCCGACACAAGACTTCCATGTAATTGCAGATGGAAACTGGGGCCTGAGCCCGAAGAGAGCGGACTCCTGACAGAAGTGTCAGACATTTGTCCGGCGGAAGGCAAATCCGGGCAGAGGCCGTGTTGAAATGAAGTCCCAAGAAGATCAGAGACTGGGTGGGAGAGAGGACAGACTTGTCCCGGTTGACCATCCACCCGAAACGATTCAGTGTCTGGAGAGTGAGATCCACATTCTCTAGAGTCTGAACTCTGGTGGGAACCTTGATTAGGTCGTCCAGGTAAGGATCACCGAGACTCCTCTCGACCGCAACAGGGCTATTACTGGCGCAAGGATCTTGGTCAAGACCCGGGGAGCCGAGGCCAGACCAAAGGAGAGGGCTATGATTTGAAAATGCCCCTCCGGAATCGCAAAGCGGAGGTACCGCTGATGGCCGGGAAATATTGGAGGTAGGCATCCTTGATGACCACCGAAGAAAGAAACTCCCTTTGTTCCATGAATGCCACTACCGAATGGAGAGATTCCATTCGGAAGCGGCGGAGATGATGACGGTTGAGACACTTGAGGTCCAGAATTGGTCGGACAGAACCGCCTTCCTTGGGGACCACAAAGATTGGAATAGAAACAGAAAACATTCCCCTGGAGGAACAGGGCAATACTCCCTGAGCAGGGAATGGAGGGCCTCCCGAAACTGCTTCGCCAGAGAAGGAGACCAGGGGGGGGCTCAGGACGTCTGAATGTGTGTGGTCCAAATGTCTTGAAAAAGTAAGATGACCTCCCACCCGAGAAAAATCTGCCTGTGGGGGCTTCACCTCATACGGAAGTGGGATGGCGGTTGCCCACTTGGCCGCAAAACGTCCGGAACAGTTGTGTCCAACCTCGAAGACGGACGCGGCAGAGTAGTAGCCTTAGAGAGGCGGGAAATTGGTGGATCCACTGTGAGAGGGGAAACCACCCTAGAGGCAAGGTCCTTGGCGAATGGGTAATGCCCTTGAACCCTCTTCATTCCAGGGAACCTCTTGTCCGGATGTCTCCATGCAGATTCCAGAAGGATGTCAAGTTCAGCGTGAGAGCTGAATCTTTGAGGTGCTGGTTTAGCACGATGAAAGGATACTTCAGGACTCACGTCCGAAGATCCTGGGTCCTCTAAGTGAAAGGTGTCTCTTATGACCGCAACCTATGAGTTCACCGTTTCAACTGTATCCGAGCGGTCCTCTGAGTCAGATGCCGATTCGGTAGCCTCATCCGCCAGTTCACCAGGAGAATGTGAACGAGTGGAGGCAGCCCTGGAGGGGGGGGGGGGGGGCGACCCTGACCGGGTACGCGGCTCTGGCGAGGCAGAGCGGCGACTCCAGGAACATCCTCTGGAGGAGCTACGTCTGTGACCAGATGACACGGGGGGGGGGGGGGGGGCTGAGACCTGAAGACTCAATGTAAGAGTCAGAAGAAGCACCCCTAGTACGCTTGTGAGAGCGTGAGGCAGACGGCAGACACCAGGTCACGGGAGGCCTCAGCCACCGAAAGAGAGACTTTAGTTAAGTCAGCCATATACTGGGATAGGAAGAACCCAGGCTGGAGGGGCGGCCGAATCCACCAGAACTGTAACATCCGGGGAGCTAGGGGGTCTGGGGGAGCAGTGGAGCAGGTAGAGCCAGGGGGTTCAGCAGAACCAGGCATTTTTGAAATTACATGTCATACAGACAAAATAGTAGACTAACAGTCCAGTTGTCTGTTTAGAGGGAGGAACAGATTTGTGTCCCCTGTGGCAGTAAAGTTTTAACCCCAACACTGTAACACTCTGTCCCTGCTGTGAAGAAACTCCGCTCTATGTAGACAGAGGAGAAACAGACTAGTCAATAGCCGGAGAGGGGCATTCCTGGAGCAGGGGTACTGTCTTATTGGCCCCTGCCACCAGCATCGCGTGGAGGACGATTCGCGCCTCCAGTAAGCTCCGGCGGCCCTGTGGGCGGAGCTATAATGCCTCGGTCGCCGAAATAACGGAGAAGAGAATAATGGCCCCCGTTCCTTGCCCCGAGCGCACATGTCGTCCGCATATGCGCTCGCGGGGAAGTGAGCGGGCAAGAGTGATATGCTCCGGCAGCAGTCTGCTGCCGAAGTGAAAGTCAGTCGGCGCTTCATGCGCCCGTACAGTACAAGCGCCGCGGCTGTCAGCCGCATAGTAACACACACACGTGCACAGTAACACACACGTGCAGAGAAAAACTAAGCCATTCCTTCCCAATATGCCACTGCTCTTCCCAGAATAATAAAGATTAAGATCCCAGCACCGGCCAGCCCCATTAGACCCTGAAAGGTGGGCCCAGAACTGAGGGTCTCCAGAGGTTGCGAGTCAGCACCTAAGGGAGAAAGGTATATACTCACCTCAGTCAGAAGAGCTTACCTAATGGAGTCTTCTGTGGAGTCTTCAGTCAGCTTTCTGTCACCTGCGTCACGCCGAGCTACCATGTGAGAGCAAGGCGAGCAGGGAACAGGGGGACACGGACCCATGAGGTACAACCCCAGGCGCTGACCGTTGGCGAGAGGGGTTAACAGCGCATATACGCAATGTCTGTGCCCCCTCAATCGCTAGGGGGAAACTGTGAGCAGCAGTTCCTGAGTCCCCACCTGAAAACATGAAAGAGAAAGGAATAAAAAGCCAACACATTCCCTAACTAGGAAAACAAAAAAAACATAAGACCTGGTCTGGAGAAATCCAAACCATGTCCACCTCCTTCAGACACTAAGCTAAAACGGATTAGCTCAGGGCCTGGAGGCGGGTATATCCTGCTGGGAGGAGCCGACTTTAGTGCCATAGTGTTATACCTCCTAGAGACAGCAGCATACACCCATGGTCTGTGTCCCCCCCAACGGAGCAGATAGAGAAAACAAAATTTCCAGGGGCGTACCACTTTAACCTCTTAAGGACGCAGGGCGTATGGATACGCCCTGCATCCCGAGTCCTTAAGGACGCAGGGCGTATCCATACGCCCGTGGGAATTCCGGCCCCCACCGCTAGCCGGTTGGGGACCGGAGCCGGATGCCTGCTGAAATCGTTCAGCAGGCATCCCGGCATATCGCCCAGGGGGGTCATTATGCCCCCCCATGTCGGCGATCGCCGCAGATCGCTGGACAATTCAGTCCAGCGATCTGCGGCGATTCCGGGTCAATCGGGTCTCCAGTGACCCGGTGACCCGGAATTACTGGCTGTTCGGGGCCGTCTCCGACGGCCCCGAACAGCCAGAGCCTGCAGGGGTGAGGTGGCACTGGTGCCACCTCACGATCGCCCTGATTCGTTGGCCGGATTACCGGCCGACCAATCAGGGCGCCTGCTGCGGGCGTCACTCCCGCACCCGCTCCGCCCCTCTTCCGGAGGGCGTGAGCGGGTGCGGGAAGACGACCCCGGGTGCTGGGGACCCCGATCCCCGGTGTCCATGTTGGGATCGGGGCCCCAGGAGCGATGGCGGCGGCGAGGGACAGCCTGTGATGGAGCAGCAGCAGGAGGTGAGTTACAGCCTCCTGCTGTTGCTTAGCAACAGCTCCCAGCATGCAAAAAGGGCATGCTGGGAGCTGTAGTTATGCAACAGCAGGAGGCAGACCACCACAACTCCCAGCATTCCCTTATGGGCATGCTGGGACTTATGGTTTTGCAACAGCTGGAGGCACATTATTTCTATGGAAGTGTACCTTCAGCTGTTGTATAACTACAACTCCCAGCTTGCACAAACAGCTAAAGTGCATGCTGGGAGTTGTAGTGGTGCATCTGCTGGTTGCATAACTACAACTCCCAGCATGCCCGTTGGCTGTCGGTGACTGCTGAGAGTTGTAGTTTTGCAACAGCTGAAGGCACACTGGTTGTGAAACTCAGAGTTTTTTTTTACCTAACTCAGTGTTTCACGACCGGTGTGCCTCCAGCTGTTGCAAACTACAACTCCCAGCAGTCACCTTACACCATGCACCGTACATGCTGGGAGTTGTAGTTTTGCAACAGCTGGAGGCACACTGGTTTTGAAACACTGAGTAAGGTCACAAACTCCGTGATACATAACCAGTGTGCCTACAGCTGTTGCAAAACTAAAACTCTCAGCATGTACAGTCTGTCAGCGCATGCTGGGAGTTGTAGTTATGCAACAGCTGGATGTCCCCCCCCCCCAATGTGAACGTACAGGGTACACTCACATGGGCGGAGGATTACAGCAAGTATCGGGCTGCAAGTTTGAGCTGCCGCAAATTTTCTGCAACAGCTCAAACTGCCAGCGAGAAACTACTGTGAACCCCCACCCGTGCGACTGTACCCTAAAAACACTACACTACACTAACACAAAAAATAAAATAAAAAGTAAAAAACACTACATATACACATACCCCTACACAGCCCCCCTCCCCAATAAAAATGAAAAACGTCTGGTACGCCATGGTTTCCAAAACGGAGCCTCCAGCTGTTGCAAAACAACAACTCCCAGTATTGTCGGACAGCCGTTGACTGTCCAGGCATGCTGGGAGTTTTGCAACAGCTGTAGGCACCCTGTTTGGGAATCACTGGCGTAGAATACCCCTATGTCCACCCCTATGCAATCCCTAATTTAGGCCTCAAATGCGCATGGCGCTCTCACTTTGGAGCCCTGTCGTATTTCAAGGCAACAGTTTAGGGTCACATATGGGGTATCGCCGTACTCGGGAGAAATTGGGCTTCAAATTTTGGGGGGTATTTTCTGCTTTTACCCTTTTTAAAAATGTAAAGTTTTTGGGAAAAGAAGCATTTTAGGTAAAAAATTTTTAATTTTTTTTACATATGCAATAGTCGTGAAACGCCTGTGGGGTATTAAGGTTCACTTAACCCCTTGTTACATTCCCCGAGGGCTCTAGTTTCCAAAATGGTATGCCATGTGGGTATTTTTTGCGGTCCTGGCACCATAGGGGCATCCTAAATGCGGCATGCCCCCAGAGCAAAATTTGCTTTCAAAAAGCCAAATGTGACTCCTTCTCTTCTGAGACCTGTAATGCGCCAACAGAGCACTTTTCACCCCCATATGGGGTGTTTTCTGAATCGGGAGAAATTGGCCTTCAAATTTTGGGGGGTATTTTCTGCTTTAACCCTTTGTATAAATGTAAATTTTTTGGGAAACCAAGCATTTTAGGTAAATTTTTTTATTTTTTTTTACATATGCAAAAGTCGTGAAACACCTGTAGGGTATTAAGGTTCACTTAACCCCTTGTTACATTCCCCGAGGGGTCTAGTTTCCAAAATGGTATGCCATGTGGGTATTTTTTGCGGTCCTGGCACCATAGGGGCTTCCTAAATGCGGCATGCCCCCAGAGCAAAATTTCCTTCAAAAAAGCCAAATGTGACTCCTTCTCTTCTGAGACCTGTAGTGCGCCAGCAGAGCACTTTTCACCCCCATATGGGGTGTTTTCTGAATCGGGAGAAATTGGTCTTCAAATTTTGGGGTGTATTTTCTGCTATTACCCTTTTTAAAAATGTAAAACTTTAGGGAAACCAAGCATTTTAGGTAAAAAAATTTTTTTTTTTTTACATATGCAAAAGTCGTGAATCACCTGTGGGGTATTAAGGTTCACATTACCCCTTGTTACGTTCCCTGAGGGGTCTAGTTTCCAAAATGGTATGCCATGTGGGGTTTTTTGCAGTTCTGGCACCATAGGGGCTTCCTAAAGGTGACATGCCCCCCAAAAACCATTTGACGCTCCTTCCCTTCTGAGCCCTCTACTGCGCCCGCCGAACAATTAACATAGACATAGGAGGTATGTGCTTACTAGAGAGAAATTGGGTTTCAAATACAAGTAAAAATTTTCTCCTTTTTACCCCTTGCAAAAATTCAAAAATTGGGTCTACAAGAACATGCGAGTGTAAAAAATGAAGATTGTGTATTTTCTCCTTCACTTTGCTGCTATTCCTGTGAAACCCGTAAAGGGTTAAAACACTTACTGAATGTCATTTTGAATACTTTTGGGGGTGCAGTTTTTATAATGGGGTCATTTATGGGGTATTTCTAATATGAAGACCCTTCAAATCCACTTCAAACCTGAACTGGTCCCTGAAAAAAAGCGAGTTTCCAAATTTTGTGAAGAATTGGAAAATTGCTGCGGAACTTTGAAGCCCTCTGGTGTCTTCCAAAAGTAAAAACTCATCAATTTTATGATGCAAATATAAAGTAGACATATTGTATATGTGAATAAAAAAAAAAAATTATTTTGAATATCCATTTTACTTACAAGCAGAGAGCTTCAAAGTTAGAAAAATGCAAAATTTTCAAATTTTTCATCAAATTTTGGGATTTTTCACCAAGAAAGGATGCAAGTTACCAAAAAATTTTACCACTACGTTAAAGTACAATATGTCACGAAAAAACAATCTCGGAATCAGAATGATAACTAAAAGCATCCCAGAGTTATTAATGTTAAAAGTGCCAGTGGTCAGATTTGCAAAAAATGGCCGAGTCCTTAAGGTGAAAAAGGGCTCAGTCCTTAAGGGGTTAAGGGGTGTAGTTTACAAAATGGGGTCACATGTGGGTTTTTTGTGTGTATGTTTATGCCAGAACCGCTGTAATGATCAACCACCCCTGTGCAAATCACCTCAAATGTACATGGTACGCTCACTCCTGAGCCTTGTTATGCGCCCGCAGAGCATTTTACATGCACATATGGGGTATTTCTGTACTCAGGAGAAATAGCATTACAACATTTTTTTTTTTTTACCCTTTACCTCTTGTGAAAATTTTACAAAAAACAAAAGTATGGGGCAACACCAGCCAGCAAATTTTTTTTTTTACATACAACATGTTGGAGTAGACCCCAACTTTACCTTTTCATAAGGGGTAAAGGAGAAAGCCCCCCAAAATTTGTTAGGCAATTTCTCCCGAGTACGAAAATATCCCATATGTGGCCCTAAACTGTTGCCTGGAAATACAACAGGGCTCCAAAGTGACAGAGCGCCATGCGTCTTTGAGGTCTAAATTAGGGATTTGCATAGGGGTGGACATAGGAGTATTCTATGCCAGTGATACCCAAACAGGGTACATCCAGCTGTTGAAAAACTGACAGCATGCCTCGACAGTCAATGGCTATCCAGGAATAATGGGAGTTGTTGTTTTGCAACAGCTGCAGGCTCCGTTTTGGAAACTGTACTGTACCAGATGTTTTTCATTGTTATTGGTAAAAGGGGGGGGGGGGGTAGCTGTAGCGGTATGTGTATATGTAGTGTTTTACCCCTTATTTATTAGTGTAGTGTTTTTAAGGTACATTCACACTGGCGGAGATTCACAGCGAGTTTCCCTCTGGGAGTTTGAGCTGCAGCGGAAAATTTGCTGCATCTCCAACTTGCAGTGAGAAACTCACTGTAAACCCCCGCCCATGTGAATGTACCCTGTGGGGGACAAACCTCCAGCTGTTGCAAAACTACAACTCAGCATGCAGCGACAGCAGAAGGGCATGCTGGGACTTTTAGCTATGCAACAGCTGGAGGCATACTACTACTACAACTTCCAGCATGCCCTTTGGCTGTCCGTGCATGATGGGGGTTGTAGTTATGCAACAGCTGGAGGCACACTGGTTGCAAAACAGCGTTTGTTACTTAACTCCGTGTTTCCCAACCCGTGTGCCTCCAGATGTTACAAAACTACAACTCTCAGCATGATCAGACACCCGAAGGGCATACTGGGAGTTGTAGTTTCAAAACTCCTAGAAGCAGCAGTGAAGCTCACTTTACAGCGATCTTCACTGCTGCCTCTGATGCCGACGCCGCCTCCTCCACCTGCCTGCCGCCGGTCCCGGTCCGCAGGTATGTGCCGCAGAAGCTGCTAAGTGACAGTGTAACAAGATGGACGATGACTGAGCTTGTGTCTCCACAACAGATTCATAAATTACTTACCTTTAGACACCATTTTTCCCAAAATGTGGGGTTACTCATATGAGCAAAGCAGAGTCAGGCTCTAAATCCATGTGATACATTGGTCATTCTACAACAATTAAATTACCTTCAACCAAAATGGCTGCACAGTTGCAGGCACTGAACTATGACTTCTTGTTTACAGAGAATGCACATCAAAAGGAGTCATTGTTATGACTATAAAGCAGGAAGAACTGCATTAGATTAAACTGTAAACTCATCAAAACATAGGCCAATAAGTACTTACTCCATAGCTTCAAGCTTCTCTTTTTTCTTTTCCTCTTTTAGTCGAAGCTTTTCAGCTTTTTCCTTGTTCTCCTTTTCTTTTTTCACTTTCCGCTCTTTTGCTTTCAACTCTCTCTCTTCTTTCTTCTTTTTCCTAACTTCTTCCTTAGCAAGCTTTTCTTCTTCCTTTATTCTGACTCTCTCTTTTACAGCCTCTGAAATATGTTTCTTTTCTTGCTGTTCTTTGCTCTGCAAAAATCAAGTATGAACAACATGTTAATGTTAAACTTCCTAATTCATCTCTTATTGATCAAAAGCTGTTGTATATAAGGCAAGAGGGACTGCTTTTAACTCCTTAAGGACTAAGCTCATTTTGACCTTAACCCCTTAAGGACCCAGCCAATTTTCAGTGTAGTACCCGGCCATTTTTTGCACATCTGACCACTGTCACTTTAAGCATTTTCAATTTAAGCACTCTGATACTTTTACCTTTCATTTGATTCCGAAATCGTTTTTTCGAGACATATTCTACTTTATGTTAGTGGTAAAATTGTCGATACTTGCATCATTTCTTTGTGAAAACTTCCAAAATTTTATGAAAAAGATTGAAAATTTTGCATTTTATTTAACTTTGAAGCTCTCGGCTTATAAGGAAAATGATTATAAATAAACTATCGATTCCCATATACAATATGTCTACTTTATGTTTGCAACATAAAGTTGACATGTTTCTACTTTTGGAAGACATCAGAGGGCTTCAAAGTATAGCAGCAATTTTATAATTTTTCACAAAATTTTCAAAATCGAAATTTCAGAGACCAGTTCAGTTTGAAGTGGATTTGAAGGGCCTTCATATTAAAAAATACCCCATAAATTACACCATTACAAAAAGTACACCCCTCAAAGTATTCAAAGTGACATTCAAAAGGTTTGTTAACCCTTTAGGTGTTTCATAGGAATAGCAGCAAATTGGAGAAAATTCAAAATCTTCATTTTTACACTGGCATGTTCTTGTAGACCCAATAGGGGAAAAAGGAGAGAAATCTTCCTAAAATGTGTAACTCAATTTCTCTCTAGTAAGGAAATGCCTCATGTGTGTATGTCAAGTATTCGGAGGGCTCAGAAGGAAAGGAGCAACAGTGGGATTTTGGAGAGTGAGTTTTTCTGAAATGGTTTTTGTCGCATTTAACCCCTTAAGGACGCAGCTTATTTTCACCTTAAGGAAGGTGCCATTTTTTGCAATTATGACCACTGTCACTTTAAGCATTAATAACTAAGATGCTCTTACTGATTATTCTGATTCTGTGATTGTTTTTTCGTGACATATTCTCCTTTAAGTTAGTGGTAAATTTTCATCGTTACTTTTTTTGAAAAGAACCCAAATTTCATGAAAATTTAGAAAATTTAGCATTTTTCTAACTTTGGAACGCTCTGCTTGTAAGGAAAATTGATATTCCAAATAAATTTTATATTGATTTACAAATACAATAGGTCTACTTTATTTTGACATAAAGTTAACATGTTTTTACTTTTGGAAGACATCAGAGGGCTTCAAAAGTATAGCAGCGATTTTCAAAATTTTCATGAAAATTTCAAAATCTGAATTTTTCAGGGACCAGTTAAGTTTGAAGTGGATTTGAGGCACCTTTCTGTGAGAAATACCCCCTAAATGACACCATTATATAAACTACACCCCTCAAAATATTCAAAATGATATTCAGAAAGTTTGTTGACCCTTTAGGAGTTTCACTAGAATAGCAGCAAAGTAGAGGAGAAAAATCTAAATCTGCATTTTTTGCATTAACATGTTCTTGTAGCCCCCTTTTTAATTTTTAAAAAGTAGCATTAGGTGAAAAAATAAAATTGTAGCCCAATTTCTCTCGAGTACGGAAATACCTCATATGTTGGCATAAAGCGCTCTGTGGGCTCAAAACATGACTCAAGAGGGAAAGAGCAACAGATTTTTGAAAAATAATTTTGCTGTCATGGTTTTTGGGGGCCATGTTGCATTTAGGAAGCCTGTCCCTACCTAATCTAAAGCTAACCCTTACTGTTTTCTGTGCCAAGGGTCCACAGAAACAGGGCAAGGGGGCACTTTTTCACTGTTTTTAGGTGTGAGGGGGGAGATGTAGGAACAGAGCTCCGTCCTGCACACCAGATGAGAATAAAATGGTGGGCAGAACGGAGCATCGTGCTCCTGATCCCACCTCCCCCCTCCCCAAACTGCAGTGATTGGTGCGGTCACTGCGGCCGCCCAATCACTGCTGTACTGGGGTGGCAACAGTGCTGCCCCCCAGTACGTTATGGATGATGATTGGTGGTATCTGTTACACCACCGATCATCATCCTTATCCGGGTCATGGGGTCACATGTGCCCCACAAGCGCTGCAGACGGCCGGTCAGTGTTTACCGGCTTACTGCGGCGATCGCCTGTATGAGGCGATCTCAGGATCCCCTCCGGCGATGAGACGGGATGCCTGCTGAATGATTTCAGCAGGCATCCCATTCTGGTCCCCGCCCGGTGAGCGGCGGGAACCAGAATCGCAGAAAATCTCAGGTCTGAATTGGCATGCGATTTTCTGCGATCACCGACATGGGGGGGGGTCTCAGGACCCCTCTCGGCGATGACCCGGGATGCCTGCTGAATGATTTCAGCAGGCATACGGGTCCGGTCCCCAACCGGCTAGCGGCGGGGACCGGAATTCCCACGGGCGTATGCATACGCCCCACATCCTTAAGGACTTGGGATGCAGGGCACATGCATACGCCCTACGTCCTTAAGAGGTTAAAGGGTAGCTCCCACCATCCCCTTTTTTTTTTCTTTCTGTCCCTGCCTATTGCCCATCTATCCCTAACCACCTCCCTGCTTTTTTTTTTACTATGAACTTTTTTTTTTTTACTATATTAAAATGCTTTTTTGTCTGCCTGGTAGTGTGCTCACTACCAGGCAGACTTCTCCAGCAGGTGTGACGTCAATGATGCCTGCTGGGGGGTCCAACTTCCGCCCTTAGTTCAACTATACAGGGTGCCGACAGCTGTTTCACCACTACAACTCCCAGCTTGCCCTGACATCTATGGGCTGTCAGGGAATGCTGGGAGCTGTAGTGGGGAAACTGGAGGCACCTTGTGGTGAAAACAGTCTCAGCCGCAGCTGCCACACAACCCCCACCCTCCGCCCACCCGAAAAAGACATTCCGCTCCCCCAAACTCTGCAACTCCATCACCCCCAGACCCCGCCGCGGCTGCATCCGGCCACTAGGAGGGAGACCCCTAGTGGCTGGATTTCAAAATAAAAATAAAGTGTTTTAATTTTTAAAAAAAATTATAATTAAAGGATATTAGAAATATCGGTAATGACCATTCCCATTTAAGAAGCCCCTATGGTGCTAGAACAGCAAAAAAAAAAAAAAAAAAAAAAAAAAGAAAAACACATGGCATACTATTTTGGAAACTACACCCCTCAAGAAACGTAACAAGTGGTACAGTGAGCCTTAACACCTCACAGGTGTTTGAATTTCTCACAAAAATTCGGTTTTCCCCCCCAAATTTTACATTACTACAAGGGGTAATAGGAGAAAGTGACCCCCAAAATTTGTAACCCCATCTCTTCTGAGTATGGAAATATCTATGTGTGGACGTCAAGTGCTCTGCTGGCGCACTACAATTGCGGAGGAGCGCCACTGAGCTTTTGGAGAGTGAATTTGTTTGGAATGGAAGTCAAAGGCTATGTGCGTTTACAAAATGGGGTCACATGTGGTCCATTGTTCGGGCACTATGTGGGGAATTGTAAACACACATGGCCTTAAATTCCGGACAAAGTTTTCTATTCAAAAGCCCAATGGCGCTCCTACTCTTCTGAGCATTGTAGTTCGCCAGCAGAGCACTTTACATCCACATATGGGGTATGTTCTTACTCAGAAGATATGGGGTTAGAAATTTTGGGGGGCTTTCCTATTTTCCCTTGTGAAAATGAGAAACTTTATGGTAACCCCAGCATTTTAGAGAAAAAAAAAATGTTTTTCATTCTTCCATTTAACTGAAGAATTTTCATTAAACACCTGTAGGGTGTTAGGCGCATTATACACCTTGTAACGTTCCCTGAGGGGTGTAGTTTCCAAAATGCGACAGGGCTCCGAAGTGAGAGCGCCTTGCGCATTTGAGGATTAAATTAGGAATGCATAGGGGTGGACATTGGAATCACTGGCGTAGGACAACCCTAACAGGGTGCCTCCAGCTGTTGCTAAACTCCCAGCATGCCTGGACAGTCAGTGGCTGTCCAGAAGTGCTAGGAGGAGTTTTGAAACAACTGGAGACTCCGTTTTGAAAACACTGGCATACAATAAGTTTTTCATTTTTATTGGGGAGGGGGAGGGGGGGAGAGACAGTGTAAGGGGGTGTATATGTAGTGTTTTACCCTTCATTATGATTTAGTGTAGTGTCTTTAGGGTACATTCGCACTGGCGTGTTACGGCGAGTATCCCGCTAGGAGTTTGCGCAGCAGTGAAAAATTTTCCGCAGCTCAAACTTCAAGCAGGAATCTTACTGTAAACTCACCGTGTGAATGTACTCTGTACATTCACATGGGGGGGGGGGGCACACCTCCAGCTGTTTCAAAACTACAACTCCCAGCATGTACTGACAGACCGTGCATGCTGGGAGTTGTACTTTTGCAACAGCTGGAGGCACACTGGTTGGAAAACCTTCAGTAACCTGTTACCTAACTCAGTATTTTCCAACCAGTGTGCCTCCAGCTGTTGCAAAAGTACAACTCCCAGCATGTACTGATCGCCGAAAGGCATGCTGGGAGATTTAGTTATGCAACAGCTGGAGGTACACCCCTACAATACCCAGAATGCTGATACAGTTATTTGGGAATGCTGGGATTTACAGTTTTGCAACATCTGGAGGGCTATAGTTTAGAGATCACTGTACAGTGGTCTCAAACTGTAGCCCTGCAGATGTTGCTAGGCAACTCACCGGCTTCAGTAGGATCCAGGGAGCCAGACGCACTACATCGCCGCCCGCCAATCGCCGGCCGCAGCCTCTGCCGATGGGTAAGAGGACTTCGGTGCCGGTCCCTGTCGGTTTCCCGGTTCTGCCCCGCCTATTGTGGGTGGGCAGAACGGGGAAACCGACAAAGTTAACAACTCGCCCCCGATCTGCTATTTGTCGTCACGTCTATACAACCAATAGCAGGGATAGGAGGGGTGCCACCCCTGCCATCTCCCTCCTATCCCTTCAGGGGGATCGTGGGTGTCCGACAACCGCAATCCCCCTTATTATCCGGGTCACCATAGACTCTGAATCGGCACAAATCGCGGCGGCGATCGCCAACATGGGGGGTTCTAATGGGCATTTGAGTGGGGTGCCTGCTGATCGATATAACGAATCCTGGGTCCTTAAGTACCAGGACGTATCCGTACGCCCTGGGCCCTTAACAGGTTAAAAGGGGTACTCCGTTGGGATTTTTTTTTTTCCCCTTAGGCTGGATTCACATTACGATTTGAGTGTCCGTTGCACAGATACAATTTCAGGCGATTTGAGCTTCTGAAATCGTATCTGTGCAGGGACAGGTACTGACAGATATGGAGCCATTAACTATTATGGGGCTGCGGACCCGATCGTATTCTGCTAGTGACTACGATCTAGTCCTTCTCAGCAGGTCAGATTTTTGACAGACAAAATTGTGGGAGCACCCTGCATGGCAGCAAGGACCATGTTCAGATCCCCAGGAGGTGTAGGGGACCTGTAAGGAGGGGCCGCGTGTGCCACTCCCTGAAGAAAAATCTGAACATGATAATCGGACGCTAGAGGACATTGGAAGAGAATGGAAAGGGACGAAACCTGACCCTTAAGGGAGCTGAGAGACAATTGTTCCAGTCCCGACTGCAAAAAAAAAGGAGTCGGGGGAGGGAGAACACAACTGGAGAAGACAGATTCACACCAACGAACATAAGACCGCCAGGTACATTGGTAAATCTTTGCAGAGGAGGGCTTGCGTGCCCTGAGCATGGTGCAAATCACCTGGGGAGAGAAACCACGGGCCCTCAGAACCACGGTCTCAACCGCTACGCAATCAAACGCAGCAACAGTAAATTGGGGTAGCACAAGGGACACAGAGAAGGTCTGGACAAAGCGAAAGGCGCAGCAGCACATCGTCCAGAAGCCGTATTACGTCAGCGTACCACATCCTCCGGGGCCAGTCCGGAGCCACGAGAACGGCAGGAATGCCTTCTGCCTTGAGCTTCCTCAGGACCCTGGGAAGGAGAGGAAGTGTGTGGGGGGGGGGGGGGGAGATAAGGTAGGGCAAAGGCTGACCAAGGAATCACCAGAGCATCAACGGGTCACAAAAAGGGGAACCTTCAGGTTGTGGCGGAACGCAAAGGAGGTCCACGTCTAGAGTTCCCCAAAGGGTGCAAATTTCCACAAATACTTCCGGATGAAGGGACCACTCGCCGGGGCCAGCTGAGGACCGAATGAGAAAGTCCGCTTCCCAGTTGTTTACTCCCGGATTGTGAATCGCCGAGATAGCTGGTACTCCGAGTTCCACCCAGAGGAGAATTTTGGATACTTCAACCATGGCTGCGGAGCTGCGAGTGCCGCCCTGGCGATTGATGTATGCCCCAATGTAACAGGCAGAGATAGATTGACCTCCGCTCCAATACGTTGATTGGGAGAAGGGCTTCTCGGGAAACCAAAGGCCCTGGACTGTCCGGTCCTGGAGAGAAGAAGGAGAGAAGGAGAGAGGGGGAGAGAAGAAGGAGAGAGGAGAGAGAGAGAGAGAGAGGAGAGAGAGAGGGGAGAGAGAGAGGGGAGAGAGAGAGAGAGAGAGAGAGGAGATAGAGAGGAGATATGCCAAGACCGGCGCATATGTGAGAGCAGGGAAGGGAGAAGTCGGCAGCCGCGGCTGCTGAGGAAAAAGAACTGCAAGTCTTTAAAGGGGTACTCCGGTGAAACCCTTTTTTCTTTTAAATCAACTGGTGCCATGAAGTTAAACAGATTTGAAAATTACTTCTATTAAAAAATCTTAATCCTTCCTGTACTTATTAGCTGCTGAATACTACAGAGGAGATTCTGATGACATCATGACCACAGTGCTCTCTGCTGACATCTCTGTCCATTTTAGCAAATATATGGTTAGGGCAGCACAGTGGCTCAGTGGTTAGCACGGTTACCTTGCAGCATTGTGGTTGTGGGGTCAAATCCTATTAAGGACAACATCTACAAATAGGTGTGAGCGCTCTATAAATAAACCGTTATTATTATGATAATGTCAGCAGAGAGCACTGTGGTCGTGATGTCAGCAGAGAGAACAGTGTTCCAAAAATAAAAGTATTTCCTCTGTAGTATTCAGCAGCTAATAAGTACAGGAAGGATTAAGATTTTTTAATAGAAGTAGTTTACAAATCTGTTTAAGTTTCTGGGACCAGTTGATTTAAAAAAAAAAATAAAATAAATTAAAAAAAAAAAGATTTTCACCGGAGTACCCCATTAACCTCTTAAGGACGCAGGGCATATGGATACGCCCTGCATTCAGAGTCCTTAAGGACGCAGGGCATATCCATACGCCCGTGGGAATTCCAGTCCCCACCGCTAGCCGGTTGGGGACCGGAGCCGGATGCCTGCTGAAATCATTCAGCAGGCATCCCGGGAAATATCGCCCAGGGGGGTCATTATGCCCCCCCCCCCCCCCCATGTCGGCGATGGCCGCAGATCGCTGGACAATTCAGTCCAGCGATCTGCGGCGATTCCAGGTCAATCGGGTCTCCAGTTACCCGGAATTACTGGGTGATCGGGGCCGTCTGACGGCCCCGAACAGCCAGAGCCAGCAGGGGTGAGGTGGCACTGGTGCCACCTCACGATCGCCCTTATTCGTCGGCCGGATTACCGGCCGACCAATCAGGGCACCTGCTGCGGGCGTCACTCCCGCACCCGCTCCGCCCCTCTTCCGGAGGACGTGAGCGGGTGAGGGAATAAGACCCCGGGTGCTGGGGACCCCGATCCCCGGCGTCCCTGTTGGGATCGGGGCCCCAGGAGCGACAACCGCGGCGAGGGACTGTCCTGTGACAGAGCAACAGCAGGAGGTGAGCGACAGCCTCCTGCTGTTGCTTAGCAACAGCTCCCAGCATGCAAAAAAGGCATGTTGGGAGCAGTAGTTATGCAACAGCAGGAGGAAGACCACAACAACTCCCAGCATTCCCTTATGGGCATGCTGGGACTTAAGGTTTTGCAACAGCTGGAGGCACATCTTTTCTATGGAAAAGTGTACCTTCAGCTGTTGTATAACTACAACTCCCAGCTTGCACAAACAGCTAAAGTGCATGCTGGGAGTTGCAGTTATGCAACCAGCATATGCACCACTACAACTCCCAGCATGCACTTTAGCTGTCGTGACTGCTGAGAGTTGTAGTTTTGCAACAGCTGAAGGCACACTGAGTTAGGTAAAAAAAAAAACTGAGTTTCACAACCAGTGTTTCACGATCGGTGTGCCTCCAGCTGTTGCAAACTACAACTCCCAGCAGTCACCTTACACCATGCACCGTACATGCTGGGAGTTGTAGTTTTGCAACAGCTGGAGGCACACTGGTTTTGAAACACTGAGTAAGGTCACAAACTCAGTGATACATAACCAGTGTTCCTACAGCTGTTGCAAAACTAAAACTCTCAGCATGTACAGTGTCAGCGCATGCTGGGAGTTGTAGTTTTGCAACAGCGGGATGTTTCTCCCCCCCCCCCCCCCCCTGTAGTTTTGCAACAGCGGGATGTTTCCCCCCCCCCCATCTGAATGTACAGGGTACACTCACATGGGCGGAGGTTTACAGTAAGTATCGGGCTGCAAGTTTGAGCTGCGGCAAATTTTCTGCCGCAGCTCAAACTGCCAGCGAGAAACTACTGTGAACCCCCGCCCGTGTGACTGTACCCTAAAAACACTACACTACCAAAAAATAAAAATAAAAAGTAAAAAACGCTACATACACATATCCCTACACAGCCCCCCTCCCCAATAAAAATGAACAACGTCTGGTACGCCACGGTTTCCAAAACGGAGCCTCCAGCTGTTGCAAAACAACTACTCCCAGTATTACCAGACAACCACTGACTGTCCAGGCATGCTGGGAGTTTTACAACAGCTGGAGGCACCCTGTTTGGGAATCACTGGCGAAGAATTCCCCTATGTCCACCCCTATGCAATCCCTAATTTAGGCCTCAAATGCGCATGGCGCTCTCACTTTGGAGCCCTGTCGTATTTCAAGGCAACAGTTTAGGGTCACATATGGGGTATCGCCGTACTCAGGAGAAATTGTGTTACAAATTTTGGGGGGTATTTTCTGCTTTTACCCTTTTTAAAAATGTAAAATTTGGGGGGAAAGAAGCATTTTAGGTAAAAAAAAAATTTAAATTTTTTTACATGTGCAAAAGTCGTGAAACGCCTGTGGGGTATTAAGGTTCACTTAACCCCTTGTTACGTTTCCCAAGGGGTCTAGTTTCCAAAATAGTATGCCATGTGTTTTTTTTTTTTGCTGTTCTGGCACCATAGGAGCTTCCTAAATGCGGCATGCCCCCAGAGCAAAATTTGCTTTCAAAAAGCCAAATGTGACTTCTCTTCTGCGACCTGTAGTGCGCCAGCAGAGCACTTTTCACCCTCATATGGGGTGTTTTCTGAATCGGGAGAAATTGGGCTTCAAATTTTGGGGGGTATTTTCTGCTATTACCCTTTTAAAAATGTAAAACCTTTGGGAAACCAAGCATTTTTTTTTTTTTTTACATATGCAAAAGTCGTGAATCACCTGTGGAGTATTAAGGTTTACTTTACCCCTTGTTATGTTCCCCGAGGGGTCTAGTTTCCCAAATGGTATGCCATGTGTTTTTTTTTTTTTGCTGTTCTGGCACCATAGGGGCTTCCTAAAGGTGACATGCCCCCCAAAAACCATTTGTCGCTCCTTCCCTTCTGAGCCCTCTACTGTGCCCGCCGAACAATTAACATAGACATATGAGGTATGTGCTTACTCGAGAGAAATTGAGTTTCAAATACAAGTAAAAATTCTCTCCTTTTTACCCCTTGCAAAAATTCAAAAATTGGGTCTACAAGAACATGCGAGTGTAAAAAAAATGAAGATTGTGAATTTTCTACTTCACTTTGCTGCTATTCCTGTGAAACACCTAAAGGGTTAAAACGCTTACTGAATGTCATTTTGAATACTTTGGGGGGGGGGTGCAGTTTTTATAATGGGGTCATTTATGGGGTATTTCTAATATGAAGACCCTTCAAATCCACTTCAAACCTGAACTGGTCCCTGAAAAAAAGAGAGTTTCAAAATTTTGTGAAAAACTGGAAAATTGCTGCTGAACTTTGAAGCCCTCTGGTGTCTTCCGAAAGTAAACACTCAAATTTTATGATGCAAACAAAGTGGACATATTGTATATGTGAATAAAAAAAAAAAATTATTTGGAATATCCATTTTCCTTACAAGCAGAGAGCTTCAAAGTTAGAAAAATGCAAAATTTTCACATTTTTCATCAAATTTGGGGATTATTCACCAAGAAAGGATGCAAGTTACCACAAAATTTTACCACTATGTTAAAGTAGAATAAGTCACGAAAAAACTATCTCGGAATCAGAATAACTAAAAGCATCTCAGAGTTATTAATGTTTAAAGTGACAGTGGTCAGATTTGCAAAAAATGGCCGAGTCCTTAAGGTGAAAAAGGGCTCAGTCCTTAAGGGGTTAAGCGCCGGCGCCTGAACAGACAGCTGCTTAGACAGTCCTACACTACTGACAAATACCCCTAGGCCCCAGACCAGTTCCTGTGTTAGGGAGACCCCGGGACAGTAAGAAAAAGGTGGGTTAACAGAGCCACATCATTGAGAAAGGTCCCCACATCCTTAGGCAATAATAAAGAGTGGGCCCACAACAGGGGGTCTCCAGCGGTTGAACTGTAACAGCGAGATGAACAGGGAGAAGTGGGGGACCCAGACCCATGAGGTACAACCCCAGGCGCTGACCGTTGGTGAGAGGGGGTTGACAGTATATCCACGATTCCTGTGGCCTCCCAATCGCAAATGGGAAAACAGTGAACGCTATATTCCGAGTCCCCACCCAAAAAAAGGAAGAGAAAAAGGGAAGAAACTAAACGTCCCTAATCTGGAAAATAAAAAAAATGTTTGACTAGCGTCTGTCTCCTGCAGACACTAAGCTAAAACTGATTACCTCAGGCTCTGTAGGCGGGTATATCCTGCTGGGAGGAGCCGACTTTTGTATTTCCATAGTGTCAAGTCTCCTAGCAACAACAGCATATACCAAAGGTCTGTGTCACCCAATGGAGCCAATAGAGAAAAAAATTTTTCCATCCGAGCACCCCTTTAAGGACCAGGGCATTTTTTTTGCAACCAGACCTCTGTCACTTTAAACATTAAAGGAGTAATGCAGGGGAAAACATCCTCTTATCCAGAGGACACGGGATAAGTTAAGTTTTAGATCGTGGCGGGTCTGACCGCTCGGACACCCCGGGATCTCCTGAACGGCAGTCTGACAGAAGCGGGCGTTCCAACCCCTGCAGGAAGCCACGACCGACACCCCAACCCCCCTCCCATTTATCTCCCTTGTATACATGAAAGGGGCGTGTCAGCAGGTGCTCCGTGCGGGGTCGGCATGCCACCTTCCAGCAGACTGCCTGGGCCCAGTTATGGTGATCGTGAGGGGTCCCAGCGCTCGGACCCCCTGAGATCTAAAACTTATCCCCTATTCTTTGGATAGCAGTTACGTTATTTTCATTACAGAACTCCTTTCAATAACTCTGGGATGCTTTTACTTAAATTTTCGTCCACAACTCAGTCAGGACTCATTTGGGTAATAGGTTGAACTTGATGGACTCTGGTCTTTTTTTTTTTCAACCTTATGAACTATGTTCCTATGATACTTGCATCATCCCTTGGTGAAAAATTCTATAATTTCTTGAAAAATTTGAGAATTTTGAAAATGTTCTATCTTTGAAACTCTTTGCATGTAAGGAAAATGGACATGCAATATACCATATGTCTACTTTATGTTGAAACCAAAAAGTTGACATGTTTTTACTTTTTGATTAAATTAAATGGCTTTAAAGTATAGCAGCAATTTTCCATCAACATTTTTCAGGGACCCGTTAAGTTTTTAAGTGAATTTGGAGGGTCGTTAAATAGGAAAGACCACAAAATTGACCCCATTAAAAAAAAAAAAAAAAAAACTGCACCCCTCAAAGTATTCAAAATGACATTCAGAAAGTTTAACCCTTTAGGTGTTCCACAGGAAAAGCAGCAACGTGGAGGAGTTTATTTTCCCATTTTTACAAGGGTAAAAGTTACCTAAAATTTCTAATACAATTTCTCTCAAGGAAATACCTCATATGTTTATGTAACGTGCTCTATGAGTGCACTAAAGGGCTCAGAAGAGAAGAATTTTGGAAAGAGAATTTTGCGGAAATGGTTTTTGAGGACCTGGCACTAGTGGGGCTTCCTAAATGTGTCATAACAATATCAAAACACGGTGCACTATTTGTGAAACTACACCCATCAAGGAACGTACCAGGCTGAAGTGAGCATTTACACCCCACTAGCATTTTACAGATTTTTGGAACAGTGGGCTGTGGGGTGTAAATGTTCACTGCACCCCTTGCTTTCCTTGAGTGTAGTCTCCAAAACTTGCAACTAGGGATCGACCATTATTGATTTTTTAGGCCCGATACTGATAATCTGTGAACTTTGAGGCAGATAGCTGATAGCTTATACCGGAATATCGGTGTAAGTTATCAACTATTTCTATGACTATTTGCTGCATCTCAAACTTGTAGCAAGAAACTCACTGCAGACCCCGCCCGTGTGAATGTACCCAGTCCAGCTGTAGCAAGACTACAACTCCCAGTATGCCCTTAGGCTGTCTGTGCATGCTGGGGGTTGAAGTTACGCAACAGCTGGGAGGCACACTGGTTGCAAAACAGTTTGTTACTTAACTCAGTGTTTCGCAAACCAGTGTGCCTCCAGCTGTTGCAAAACTACAACTCCCAGCATGTAGGGTCTATCAGTGCATGCTGGGAGTTGTAGTTTTGCCATAGCTGGAGGCACACCGTTTGCGAAACACTGAGTTAGGTAACAAACTTCGAAACCAGTATGCCTTCAGCCGTTGCAAAAACTACAACTATCAGCATGCAGTGACAACTGAAGGGCATGCTGGGAGTTGTAGTTTTGCAACATCTGGAAGGCCTACAGTTTGGACACCACTGCACTGTGGCCCTCCAGATGTTGCAAAACTACAACTCCCAGCATGCCCTGACAGCCTCTGGCTGTCTGGGCCTTGTAGTTTGGCAACTCTTGGAAGGCTGAAGTGAAGATCGCTTACCGCTGATCTTTACTGCTGCCTCCGCCGGTCCCGGCACCATCCGCCATCTCTCTCCCCCCCCCGATCTCCCCCGACCTCCAGGCGCGGGCAGAGCGGGGATTTCAACTTTGACCTCCTGCCCCCCCCATTAGTCAGTTTGTCCTAACGACCAATGGCAGGGGATAGGAGTGAGGTGACCGCTCCAATCATCCCTATTTTCGAGGCTATCGGGTCACCAGAAACCTGATCAGCCCGGAACCCCGCAAGTCCTTGTCGTTACTCAATAACTGACTGACTAATGACAACGATCAGCAGCAGGGGACCATTCTGATTGGTCCCTAGCTGCATAGTGATATCGGTCAGCTGTTCAGAACAGCTGCAATGACGTTTCTATCACCATGCCAAAGGAAATGGTGATGGAAAAAGTATAGGACGTTCATGGACATCCATGTGAGTTTAGTCACAGGAAAAATGGACATTCATAAACGTCCATTTGCGGGAAGGGGTTAAACATTGTATATGTGAATCAATATATAATTTGGCATGTCCATTTTCATTACAAGCTGAGAGTTTATAAAATAGAAAAATGCAAAATTTAAGTTTGGAATTTTTCACCAAGAAATGAAGCAAATAAAAAATGTTACACTGTTGAAAAATCTCGGAGTCAGAATGAAAAGTAAAAGCATCCCAGAGTTCTTAATGTATGTGCGACAGTGGTCAGATTTGCAAAAAAGGGCCGAGTCCTTAACCCCTTAAGGACTGAGCCCTTTTTCACCTTAAAGGGGTACTCCGCCCCTGGCATCTTATCCCCCTATCCTTTGGATAAGATGTTAGATCACCGTTGTCCCGCTGGGCACCCCGCCATCATTACTGCACAGAGAGTTCACTCTGTGCGTAATTACGGGCGATACAGGGGCCGGAGCAGAGTGACGTCATGGCTCCGCCCCTCATGATATCACGGCCAGTCCCCTTAATGCAAGTCTATGGCAGGGGGTGTGATTGACGGGGCGTGACGTCACAAGGGGCGGAGCCGTGACACAGCGATGCTCCGGCCCCTGTATTGCCCGTCATTACGTGCAGAGCGATCTCGCTCTGCGCAGTAATGATAGCGGGGTACTGCAGCAGCGATCCCCGGGGTCCCCAGCAGTGGGACCCCAGCGATCTGACATCTTATCCCCTATCCTTTGGATAGGGGATAAGATGTCTAGGGGCGGAATACCCCTTTAAGGACCAGAGCATTTTTTGAACATCTGACCACTGTCACTTTAAACATTAATAACTCTGGGATGCTTTTACTTATCCTTCTGATTCAGAGACTGTTTTTTTGTGACATATTCTACTTTAACATAGTGGTAAAATTTTGTGCTAACTTGCATCCCAAATTTGATTAAAAAAAATGAAAATTTAGCATTTTTCTTACTTTGAAGCTTTCTGCTTGTAAGGAAAATGGATATTCAAAATTAAAAACTTTTTGGTTCACATATACAATATGTCTACTTTATGTTGGCATCATAAAATTTGAGTTTTTACTTTTGGAAGACACCAGAGGGCTTCAAAGTTCAGCAGCAATTTTGAATTTTTCACAAAATTTTCAAACTCTATTTTTCATGGACCAGTTCAGGTTTGAAGTGGATTTGAAGGGTCTTCATATTAGAAATACCCCATAAAAGACCAAATTATAAAAACTACACACCCCAAAGTATTCAAAATGACATTCAGTAAGTGTATTAACCCTTTAGGTGTTTCACAGGAATAGCAGCAAAGTGAAGGAGAAAATTCAAAATCTTCATTTTTTTACACTCGCATGTTCTTGTAGACTAAATTTTTGAGTTTTTACAAGGGGTAAAAAGGAGAAAATTTTTACTTGTATTTGTAGCCCAATTTACCTCATATCTAGAGAGAGGGAGGAAGGCGCCTCATGTGCGGGATCAGCAGATCTTGTTAGTGGGGGTAGGGGACGGTAATTCCCAAGCCGCTTACCAAAGTTGGTGGTGCGCCCACACACAAGGTAAAATGCAGAAGAAATGTAGAAGAAGGTCCACTGCAGCCCTCCTGGGTAAAAGTAAAATCAAAACCGAATGACCATGGATTCAGGAGTTTGTCTGGCGCAGAGAGGAACCATCAGGCAGCCAAGTAAAATCAATGGATTTATTAAAAGCAACGCGTTTCGCTGCGCATGCGCAGCTTCATCAGGCATAACAAGAGAAGGCTGGTAACAGATATATATACCTCCAGGAATTAACCATTAGAGTACTTTTTGAAAGAGTTGTTGCATAAAATTACATATCCACATATGGATGTGACAATATATATAAAAAATATAGAAAAATATAAATAAATATAAATAGACAACAATCACAAAAATAAAACAATAATGTAAAAGCACAATGAAATCACATAAACATATATATATAATATACTTAAGCAATCACACCGCTTGGTCACCGGTGCGGCATTCAACAACGCAAGTTGAATATTATTTCAAAATATATAGTATAGAAAAATATGGACCTATAAGATGCTATGTGTGTTCGTTCAAAGAGCAAAAAATTGAATTGTATATCGCTGCATTATCTAAGTGGGTAATGACAGTACAAATAAAGTAAAATGAACAGTGCAGTATTACACGCCACGGACGCCACGATATACAAACACTGCATCTGCCCAGCCATCATAGAGGGGGAGTACGGCCGGTACATAATGCGCTACGCCAAGCGCACCCCTGAATTAGCGCCAGCTCCAGCGTTGCTGCCTGCACCATCACAGCAGACTACTACAGCAGTATTCATCTGGCAGTCCCAGGATTTGGTGAGATCGTAACAATTACCATAGTGATACATGTATTGAAGTCAGTGACAGTTTAATTTATTGGACTCATTGCCGTCTTCTTTAGGTCTAGCTGAGATCGGACCATATTATTATTATAAACAGATCATACAGACTGCCGTTACATTGAACTATCAGTTGCCGAACCATTGGATGCTGTAGTATTAGACTGATGCTATTTTAGAAATGTGAATAATGTTCTGAATTTTATATTATGTGAATATCCCCACTAGGGCCCAGTGGTGGTATATTCTTGCATTAGTGTCAGCATATATTTTTTATATTTTTTTTTGCTTTGTCATTTCAAATAAATCTAAATGTATAATACATTTTGCAATTCTTGAATCATTATTATGCACCTTTTGTAGGTGAAATCTTTGAGGAGTGACTATACTATATTTTATCTTGATATTATTTTGGCCGGTGGGTTCCGGTACTTAATCACACTATCCTCAGATTTTTGGTTGTGAGCTGCATTTTTTTTGATTTGTAAATGACTTCTATAAAAAAAATGTTAATCCTTCCAATAGTTATTAGCTTCTGAAGTTGAGTTGTTTTCTGTCTAACTGCTCTCTGATGACTCACATCCCGGGAGCTGTGCAGTTCCTATGGGTATATTCTCCCATCATGCACAGCTCCCGGGACGTGACATCATCGAGCAGTTAGACAGAAAACTTCAGAAGCTAATAACTATTGGAAGGATTAAGATTTTTTAATAGAAGTAATTTACATTTAACTTTCCGGAGCCAGTTGAAAAAAAAAATATAATAAAAATAAATATATATATAATATATATATATATATATATATATATATATATATATATATATATATATATATATATATATATATATATATATATATATATATATATATATGTAAATGTATTTATCGGCGTATAACACGCACTTTTTAGGCTGAAATTTTTAGCCTAAAGTCTGTGTGCGTGTTATACGCCGATACACCCCCAGGAAATGCAGGGGGAGAGAGGCCGTCGCTGCCCGCTTCTCTCCCCCTGCCTTTCCTGGGGTCTAGAGCGCTGCCGTCGGCCCTTTTCACCCCCTGGTTATCGGCGCCGCTGCCCGTTCTGTCCCCCTGACTATCGGTGCCGGTGCCGATAGCCAGGGAGAGAGAAGCGGCGCCGACAGCCAGGGGGAGAGAAGGGGCAGCGGCACCCATTGCCGGCGCCGCTGCCCCGTTGCCTCCCCCCATCCCCGGTGGCATAATTACCTGAGTCGGGTCCGCGCTGCTCCAGGCCTCCGTCGTGCGTCGTTGCTATGCGCTGAACGGCGCGGCGCATAGCAACGCCGCTGGGGACGCACGACGGAGGCCTGGAGCAGCGCGGACCCGACTCAGGTAATTATGCCACCGGGGATGGGGGGAGGCAACGGGGCAGCGGCGCCGGCAATGGGTGCCGCTGCCCCTTCTCTCCCCCTGGCTGTCGGCGCTGCTTCTCTCCCCCTGGCTATCGGCCGACAGCAGCGCTCTACACCCCAGGAAAGGCAGGCGGAGAGAAGCGGGCAGCGACAGCCTCTCTCCCCCTGCCTTTCCTGGGGGTATATCGGGGTATACACGCGCACACACGCACCTTCATTTTATCATGGATATTTGGGTAAAAAACTTTTTTTACCCAAATATCCTTGGTAAAATGAGGGTGCGTGTTATAGGCCGGTGCGTGGTATACCCCGATAAATACGGTAAATAAAAAGGTTTTGCCTGGAATACCCCTTTAATGAACCTAGATATATAGATAACCTCTCCTAGTTTGGTCTGGTAGAGGGCACCTAGGGCTGAGACCTGTACTCTAACTGTTAGGAGAGAGACCCAGATCAAACCCATCTTGGAGAAAGTCAAGAATTTTTGTGATATTAGGAGAATCAAAAGGAAAAAGATGACCCACACCAAACAGCATATATTTCTTCCACACCTTAGTGTACATTTTAGAAGTAGAAAGCTTACGACTTGCCAAGAGGGTATTTATCACTCTGAGAATACCTTTTTCTCTAGAAGAAATAAAGCGGATCCCTCCAGGGAACAAACCAGGATAGAGGCAGCGCACAGGACTTCAAAGGTAAAATGGTTTATTTACCCGGCATGCAACGCGTTTCGCTGGATAACCAGCTTCATCAGGCATGTTGAGGGTGGAGACACATAGGGTATTTATACACAACAATTAACCCGCACATTGCTGGAATAAAAGCAATAGGCAGGAGCCCATAAAACACACATAAAAAATAGTAAAATACAAAAATATATAAAAATAAATAGATAAGAAAATTATATATATCTCACATACCCAACTAGAAAAATTGGATATGTATATATATATAAAATATGTCGATAAATTTGTAATATATTTATAATATGATATGATAATAGAAGGCAAGTCAAGTCACACAGCGTTCTCAATCATCTCATTTAAACCACCAGGGAAAAGGGAACCAAGTGAAAAAATCCAGTATGATTCTCTATTAGCCTTTGAAAACGATTTTTTATAATAGACGGTATGACTTCAATGATTTTTAATTTAAGACAGTCAAAATTCCCGGAGTGTATTTGACATATGTGTCGTGAGACACTGTGTAGCATGAATTGTCTTCCCACATTAGAACGATGTTTATTCATGCGGGACCGCACTGTCTGAACGGTGCGGCCCACATACTGCAAACCGCAAATACAAGATAAAAGGTAAACCGCATAGCTGCTTTCGCAATCATGCGTTCCCTTAATCCGAAATACATTTTTCGAAATATTACAAACAAAATTGTCACCTTTTTCTATCATGATGCAGCATTTACATCTCATTTTTCCACAGGGGATGGTGCCATTATCCTGTCCTACACGATTAGATGTAACAAAACGATTATTCTTAAAACCGTCACTGGGGGCCACCAAATTACGCAGATTTTGTGATCTGCGGAATGTGACACCTGGGTGGTCAGGTAATATATCTTTAAGTATCGGATCACCTTTTAATATGTACCAATATTTATTAAATATTGTTTTTATCTTGGGTGCTGCGCAATTAAAATTGGTAACGAAATTGTGACTATAATTCTTATTGGATTTTTTACTATTTTTACAATCAATTTGACATTTATCGATTGTAAGATTTATAATTTCTTTCTTAATATCATTCGCATTAATTTTATCAATTATCAAATCCTCTTGTCGTTGTCCCTTAGCCTGATTGAAAGCTTTATTTAGAATCGATTTTGGATAGTTTTTCTCTCTAAAACGATTCTGTAAAATACGTGTTTGTTCCAAAAAGTCAGAATTAGATGTACAATTTTTTCTGATACGCAAATATTGCCCATAGGGCACATTACGGATCCACTGGGGATAATGGGAACTATTGAAATCCAATAGGCTATTTATGTCCACTGGTTTAAAAAATGTGCTTCTTTTTATACGGCCATCCGAATCCTTTCTGAGTTGAAGATCAAGAAAGTCAATAGAGGAAGAAGAGCAGTGAATGGTAAATTTTAGACCCCAAGTGTTCAAATTAAGAGTGTCAACAAAATCATGTGCTTGAGAAGAAGAGCCTGTCCAAATAATGAACAGGTCATCAATGTATCGCCTATAAAAGGCGACATACCGATTAAAAACAGGGGACTGTGTGACATGGGAGGACTCGAAACGCCCCATGACCAAATTAGCATAACTGGGGGCGAATCGAGTCCCATCGCACAGCCCCTGCATTGTCTGTAAATGATGTCATTAAAACTCAAAATATTGTGTTCTAAAATAAAAAAGATAGATTCAATAATGAACAGTGCTTGGGTGGGTGAAAAATTACCATCTGAGAGGAGAACCTCCTTTATGGCCGCTAGACCTATAGAGGTGGTAATATTAGAATAAAGTGCACAAACATCAAGAGTCAAAAACAAAAAATCAGCTGGAAAAATAATATTGCTAACCTCCCTAATTAGCTGTGTGGAATCTTTAAGATAGGAGGGAAGAGAACAAAAGGTTGTAAAAATAAATCTATATAATGTGATAAATTACAAGTGAGTGAACCAACACCAGATATAATAGGACGTCCAGGAGGACAAAACAAGGATTTGTGCAACTTAGGTAGATAGTAAAAGATAGGTAACAAGTAATTTTTCACTGATAAAAAATCACATTCTTTTTAATTTAACAAATTATTATCAGTGGCATTTTTTATAAGTTCTTTATATTCCGCAAAATATCTAGGGGAGGGATCGTTCGTCAAAATTTCATAGTATTCCTTATCAGAAAGGATTCTGAGGGCCTCATCAATATACGCAGATCTATCCAAAACTGCAACACCACCCCCCTTATCGGCGGGGCGGATAATTATAGAGGAATTATCCTGTAGACTTTTTACAGCCTGTCGTTCAACAATACTTAAATTATCTTGTATTTTGCCAAAATTATGGCTATCACGTAAGGAACAAAGTTCTTTTGAAACAATCTGATAAAAAGTATCCACATAAGGGCCTTTATTAGGGATAGGATAAAAAGATGAAGGGGGGGTCACTTTTACATGCTTAATTTCAGTATTCCTTATGTGTCAAAAGATGATGAGACATTTGTATTAGATTGCCCCAACAATGGGTCCTCTACTGGGATGTTACGTTTATTCGAAAGGGAAAAATGTCTACTTAATTTAAGTTTACGTGTAAATCGATTCAAATCTAAAAATAGTTGGAAATTGTTTGGTAACGAAACTGGACAAAAGGATAACCCTTTTGATAATAAATCGCTCTCATTTTGGGCCAAGACGTAAGAAGATAAATTGAAAATTTTTATTTTACCATCACTATCTCTAACTATATTCTTAGGAAAACTTGATTCAGAATTTATTGTAATAGATTTTTGTTCTTCTTGAAATCTGGACTGGAACCTTTTTGATTTATTTTTTCTACCTCCCCTGCAACCTCGATGCCGAATTTTCTTTTTATTGACTTTGTTGCAATTGGCTGAAAATATTGGGTGATACGGTTGGTGGTGACACTCCTCCATATGTTGGAGGGTGACAGTGCTGGCAATTATAGGACGGGAGCCTAAAAAAAGGCTAGAGTCAGAATTAGTGTCTACCGGACTATGAAGCAGAGTAGAAGAAGAAACATTATGTACCGTAAGTATAGAGCTATTGAAAATGGTATCTTCTGACATAGATTCATCACCACAGGGTTCGTCAACAGGTGGATCCATTATATGGATCGGATTCACATGTTGCGGTAGTGTCTGAAATCGTTTTTCAAATTGCAAAATATTTGGAACCTGGTTTGCATGTTGCAATGAAGGAGCAGCATGCAATACCATATTCATAGATCGATTAGTATTAATATATTTGTTCGGTGAAGGAGTAACTTGTTGTAATCCTTTTCCAAGTTGGTTTTCACACGGCATAACCAATAACTGAGGGTCTATGGATACCCTTGGCGTGTTCTGTTTTTTGTGAAATCTGGAATTATAAATCAAACGACTCCCATTGGGAGGAGACCTCGAATCATGATGGTTTTTTACATTATATTTCCCTTTATAGTTATTCTTATTTGCGTAACCACTAGAATTTGTATTTAAAAATCTTTTCGGGACTGCACCCATATTCTGTGGTCTGAAATCTGAATTCAAAACCTTATTCGTATTATTAACGTTAGAGCCCATCTGGGTACTAGTAGATGTTTCTACTAAAGGTGTAACAGCTATAGTCGCATCGACTTTACCAGTAGTGTGAACACCTACTGACGATGGTAAGACAGAGGAATCGGCGGCAAAATCATGATTGGTTCCCATATGTTTGGGATTGTTATGGCTATATCTGGGCCATTTACGAACTTGGCCACAGGCATAGTCATTCAAATCCCTATTAAACTTATGTGCTTTTTTATTAATGATATCATGTTCAAATTTTTTTAACCTATTTAAAACAGCAGCATCCATCTTTCCAACATTTTTTAAACCAGTGGACATAAATAGCCTATTGGATTTCAATAGTTCCCATTATCCCCAGTGGATCCGTAATGTGCCCTATGGGCAATATTTGCGTATCAGAAAAAATTGTACATCTAATTCTGACTTTTTGGAACAATCACGTATTTTACAGAATCGTTTTAGAGAGAAAAACTATCCAAAATCGATTCTAAATAAAGCTTTCAATCAGGCTAAGGGACAACGACAAGAGGATTTGATAATTGATAAAATTAATGCGAATGATATTAAGAAAGAAATTATAAATCTTACAATCGATAAATGTCAAATTGATTGTAAAAATAGTAAAAAATCCAATAAGAATTATAGTCACAATTTCGTTACCAATTTTAATTGCGCAGCACCCAAGATAAAAACAATATTTAATAAATATTGGTACATATTAAAAGGTGATCCGATACTTAAAGATATATTACCTGACCACCCAGGTGTCACATTCCGCAGATCACAAAATCTGCGTAATTTGGTGGCCCCCAGTGACGGTCTTAAGAATAATCGTTTTGTTACATCTAATCGTGTAGGACAGGATAATGGCACCATCCCCTGTGGAAAAATGAGATGTAAATGCTGCATCATGATAGAAAAAGGTGACAATTTTGTTTGTAATATTTCGAAAAATGTATTTCGGATTAAGGGAACGCATGATTGCGAAAGCAGCTATGCGGTTTACCTTTTATCTTGTATTTGCGGTTTGCAGTATGTGGGCCGCACCGTTCAGACAGTGCGGTCCCGCATGAATAAACATCGTTCTAATGTGGGAAGACAATTCATGCTACACAGTGTCTCACGACACATATGTCAAATACACTCCGGGAATTTTGACTGTCTTAAATTAAAAATCATTGAAGTCATACCATCTATTATAAAAAATCGTTTTCAAAGGCTAATTAATAGAGAATCATACTGGATTTTTTCACTTGGTTCCCTTTTCCCTGGTGGTTTAAATGAGATGATTGAGAACGCTGTGTGACTTGACTTGCCTTCTATTATCATATCATATTATAAATATATTACAAATTTATCGACATATTTTATATATATATATACATATCCAATTTTTCTAGTTGGGTATGTGAGATATATATAATTTTCTTATCTATTTATTTTTATATATTTTTGTATTTTACTATTTTTTATATGTGTGTTTTATGGGCTCCTGCCTATTGCTTTTATTCCAGCAATGTGCGGGTTAATTGTTGTGTATAAATACCCAATGTGTCTCCACCCTCAACATGCCTGATGAAGCTGGTTATCCAGCGAAACGCGTTGCATGCCGGGTAAATAAACCATTTTACCTTTGAAGTCCTGTGCGCTGCCTCTATCCTGGTTTGTTCCCTGGAGGGATCCGCTTTATTTCTTCGCCTGTGTGTCCAGGAGCAGCTGCCGCTCTTCGCCCGTTGCAGGGTCACTTCACGCCTTCACCATAGTTGTACTTGGTCGCAGTACAACTATACTTGGTGAGCAAGTTTTCTTGTCTTTTATCTTTTCTTTTATATTACGCTATCACACTAGGAGCGCTCTCCTTGTCTGTCTATTTTTCTCTAGAAGGAATTTTTCAGAATTCATGGTGATAGACTGAGTTTCTGAACTTTTTTGTGTAGGACTGGTCCCTGAGAGAGCACGCCCTGGTGAGCAGGGAATAATTGGCTTGTGTAGGCTCATGGACTGTAGAAGAGCAAACCATCCTCTCTTGGGCCAGAATAGAGCAACTAAGATCAGGGTACACTTTTCCAGACTTAACTTTTGAAGGACCCTGGGAATTACCGGAATAGGAGGGAAGGCATTTGCCAGACTGAAGTCCCATGGCTGGGAGAAGGCATCGGTCGAGTCACTAGTCATTGCGCCTCGAAGCACCGCGGACCCGACCCCGGCAACAGGTAATCATAAAACCGGGGATGGGGGAGGCAATGGGGCAGCGGCGCCGACAGCAAGGGGGAGAGAAGCGGCGACAGCAGGGCTCTAGACCCCAGGAAAGGCGGTGGGGAGGGAGCGGGCAGCGATTGCCTCTCTCTCCCCCTGCCTTTCCTGGGGGCTTCTGCGGGGTCAGAAAAACCGGGGGGGGGGGGGGTTATGGGGCAGTGGCGCCGGCAGTCTCTGGACCCCAGGATAGGCAGGGGCAGAGAAGCCGGCAGCTACGGCAGGTCTCTGGACCTGCAAAAGCCGCTGCATATAACACGCAGATAGACTTTAGGCTAAAAATTTTAGCCTAAAATATGCGCGTTACACGCCGATAAATACGGTACATATTGTAAAGTACATATACCCTGTGGGAATAAAAAGGTCTAGAAATATTAGAAAACCAATTTGACTAACCAAATCAGATAAAGAAGCGATAAAGAGAAAAAGAGCATTTAGTACTAGAGCAAGAAGTTTGTGGGAAAACATTTAAGAACTATCAGAAGAAAAATTCTGTAAAATAAAAATTAATCAGTCAAAAATTGCATCAGAGAGAAGAATTGCCATAGAAAGTAAAAAGAACCCCAAAATATTCTTCACCTACATAAGTTTAAAAACTGAAAATATTGGACCCTTATATAGGGGTAATTGTGGAGGAAGATGAGGAAAAGGCCAACCTACTAAATTGTTTTACAAAGGAAAATCCAATATCCGATAACAGGTGAGGGAACAAAGTAAATTCTCCTGCAAATCTCACTTTTTTTTAAACCAAGAAAAAAGTACAGAGCCACTTGAGGGTGCATTCACGCCACGTTTTTGCAATACAGTTCCCAATTACGTTTTCAATTTGAAAACCGTTCGGAACCGTATTAAAAACCGTATGCATTGACTCACCATTGAAAACCGTATGCCAAAAGATTCATCCGGTTGCATCCATTTAGCGTCTTGTACAGTTGTCAGTTTTCTTCCCATACCATAACTGTAGCCTACCATGGTTTTAGGGCAAGGTTAAAAAATAAAATAAAATAAAAAATGATTAAACTGTATAAGTTTATTTATTTAAAAAAACATGGGAGTCAATGGAAACCGTACAGAACCATGTGTGCGTACGGTTCCATCCGGTTTGCACCATACGGTTTTTGACTATGCACAGGTTTTTTTCTTGGAATTTCAATCAAACAAGTAAAACTTTATTCATAATTGAGTGAAAAGTTAAAAACACACTTTTTTCCTTAAAAATAAAACCGATGCACATCATTTTAACAACCGTATACTTTTTTTTAACCATATATGGGTTAAAATTTGCACACGTTTTGATACAGTTTAGTCAGGTTTTGAGGAATCAGTTTTTCATCAAAAACCTGATACGGGAACTGTATTGCAAAAATATGGCATGAATGCAGCCTGAGTAACATAAAAACACACTAATCATCGAGCCCAGATGGGATCCATCCAAGGGTTCTGCAAGAATTAAGTACCGTGCAAGACAGACCCTTTTTCCTTATATCTAACCACTTAAGGACCAGGCCAATTTTCAGTGTAGGACCCGGCCATTTTTTGCACATCTGAACACTGTCAATTTAAGCATAAATAACTCTGGGATGCTTTTACCTTTTATTCTGATTCAGAGATTGTTTTTTCGTGACATATTCTACTTTATGTTAGTGATAAAATGTTGTCGATACTTGCAAAATTTTCAATTTTTCTCATCAACTTTTTGGAATTTTTCACCAAGAAATTATGCATTTTTTTAAATTTAAAGCTCTCTGCTTGTAAGGAAAATGAATATTCCAAATAAATTATACATTGATTCACATATACAATATGTCTACTTTATGTCTGTATCAAAGTTAACATGTTTTTACTTTTGGAAGACATCAGAGGGCTTCAAAGTATAGCAGCAATTTTCCAATTTTCCACAAAATTGGTACCGTTAAAAACTTCAGATCACGGCGCAAAAAATGAGCCCTCATACCGCCTCATACGCGGAAAAATAAAAAAGTTATAGGGGTCAGAAGATGACAATTTTAAATGTATTAATTTTCCTGCATATAGTTATGATTTTTTCCAGAAGTCCGACAAAATCAAACCTATATAAGTAGGGTATCATTTTAATCGTATGGACCTACAGAATAAAGATAAGGTGTCATTTTTTACCGAAAAATATACTACGTAGAAACGGAAGCCCCCAAAAGTTACAAAACTGCGTTTTTTTTTTTTCAATTTTGTCGCACAATGATTTTTTTTTCCGTTTCACCGTAGATTTTTGGGCAAAATGACTGACGTCATTACAAAGTAGAATTGGTGGCGCAAAAAATAAGCAATCATATGGATTTTTAGGTGCAAAATTGAAAGTTATGATTTTTTAAAGGCAAGGAGCAAAAAACGAAAATGCAAAAACGGAAAAAACCCCGGTCCTTAAGGGGTTAAACACCTGTGGGGTGTTAAGGCTCACTTATACCCCTTGTTACATTCCGTGAGGTGTGTAGTTTCTAAAATGGGGTCACATGTGGTTATGTTTTTTTTTTGCATTTATGTCAGAACTGCTGTAAAATCAGCAATTTAGGCCTCAAATGTACATAGTGCACTCTCACTCCTGAGCCTTGTTGTGCGCCCATAGAGCATTTTACGACCACATATGGGGTATTTCCGTACTCAGGAGAAATTACTTTGAAAATGTTGGGGGGGGGGGGGGGGTCTTTTCCTTTTAACACATGTGAAAATAAAAAAGTATGGGGCAACACCAGCATGTATTTGTATTTTTTTTTTACACTAACAAGCTAGTGTAGCCCCCGACTTTTCCTTTTCATAAGGGGTAAAAGGAGGAAAAGCCCCCCAAAATTTGTAGTGCAATTTCTCCTGAGTACGGAAATAACCCATATGTGCGGGGTGCTTGCTGATATCAGCAGTCACCCCGGGCGGGGACCGAAATTCCCACGGCCGTACATGTACGTCATGGGTTCTTGACTACCAGGGTCCCATGACGTACCGGTACGACATGGGTCCTGAACAGGTTGAAAACCAGGGTTTTTTCCATTTTTGCACTTTTGTTTTATCAAAATAAATCCTTTCAATTTTGCACCTAAAAATCCATATGATGGCTTATTTTTTTGCGCCACCAATTCTACTTTGTAATGTCATTTCACCCAAAAATTTATGGAGGAAAAAAAAATTGTGCAAGAAAAAAAACACCATTTTGTAACTTTTGGGGACGTCGTTTCTACGCAGTACATTTTTCAGTAAAAATTGTACCTCTATTCTGTAGGTCCATACCATTAAAATGATACCCTTTTTATATAGGTTTGATTTTGTCGTACTTCTGGAAAAAAATAACTACACATTTTTTATTGACCGCTATGACTATTTTTCCACGTACAGGTTGGTATGAGGGCTCATTTTTTGTGCCGTGATCTGAAGTTTTTATTGGTACCATTTTTGTAAGGGACTTTTTGATTGCTTTTTATTCATGAAATAAAAAATGACAAAAAATACTCTATTTTGTACTAGAAATTGTTTTGCGCATATGTCATTGACTGTGCGGTTTAATTAACTATATATTTTTATAATTCAGACATTTCCACACGTAACAATACCACGTTTATTTTTATTTACACTTTTTAAATGGGAAAAGGGGAGTGATTCAAACTTATTAGGATAGGGGTTAAATGATCTTTATTAACTTTTTCTCAACTTTTTTTTGCAACTTTAACCTCTTCAGGACACCGGGCGTATGCATACGCCCTGCATCCTGAGTCCTTAAGGAAGTGGGGTGTATGCATACGTCCATGTGAATTACGGTCCCCGCCGCTAGCCGGTTGGGTACCAAACCGGGATGCCTGCTGAAATCATTCAGCAGGCATTCTGGCACATCGCCGAGGGGGGTCCTGAAAAAAATATGTCCATTTTATGATGCCAACATAAAGTGGACATATTGTATTCGTGAATAAAAAAAATTTATTTGGAATATCCATTTTCCTTACAAGCAGAGAGCTTCAAAGTAAGAAAAATGCAAAATTTTCTACATTTTCATGACATTTTGGGATTTTTCACCAAAAAAGGATGCATGCAACAACGAAAATTTACCATCAAAATAAAGTAGAATAGGTCACGAAAAAACAATCTCAGAATCAGAATATTCTGTAAAAGCGTTTGAGTTATTAATGCGTAAAGGGACGGTGGTCAGAATCGCGAAAAAGAGCTCAGTCCTTAAGGTGAAAAAGGGCTGCGTCCTTAAGGGGTTATAGTCCCCATAGGGTGCTATAACACTGCGCACACTGATCTTTTACATTGGTCATTCTTATCCCATAGGATAACATTGATCAATGATTCTGCCACTTGACTGCTCATGCCTGGATCTAAAGGGTTAATAGTGCACGGCATAGTGCCGTGCGCTATTAGCCAAGGGTCCTGGCGTTCTAGAAAGTGGTTAAAGAGCAACTGTCATATTTTGATCCCAGATTATTTATCACTGTTTGTTCTTTTCTTACTAATAAAAAAAACCTTTTATCCAGCAGTCAGGCACAGTCGGATAGGTGTGGCTTGGGGTTCTCAAAGCCCCACCGCCACGCCTATCCTACCTACCAGCACTGGGAACGCCATATCTTACTACACAGTGCATCCACAGCACATGCGCCTATCCCGTCGGCTCTAACATGCACGCGCTGCCGCCCTGAATTGACAGTGCAAGTGCTTGCTCCCTCACTCCACGAGCGCTCGTTCTCTACATCTATGCACTCAGTGCCTCTATACCGCACATGCGAACTGAGCGCATTGATGTTGCTCGCTCTGTCAATTCAGTATGGCGGCGCGCGCACGTTAGAGCCGAAGTGACGGACGCATGCTCTGTGTAAGTTGCGCTTTAAAGTTTCAAATAATAATAATAATAAGGATTGTTCCACAGGACGGGCGCTTAGCAAATGTGGTACCAATATTCAAAAAAAGGGTCAAAAATGGATCCGGGAACTATAAGCGTAGGTTTAACATTTGTTGTGGGTAGGATTTTTGAGGGTTTTCTGAGAGATGCTATTCTGGAATATCTTAAAGAAAACCTTTTGACACAACATGTGTTTATGCGATATCAGCCCTGTCTAATCTGATCAGCTTTTATGAGGTGGTTAGTTATAGATTGGATCGAGGTGAAGCTATGGATGTTCGATATCTGGACTTTTCTAAAGGCATTTGATATACTGTGCCACACAAAAGGTTAGTACATAAAATGAGGATGCTGGGACTAGGGAAGGATATATTTAAATGGGTTAGCAACCGTGATGGGAAGCAGAGGGTGGGAATCAATGGAACTTACTCTGGTTGGGTGAAAAGTACAAGTGTCAGTACTGGGTCCTTATCTTTTCAATGTGTTCATTAATGACTTTGAAGAGGGATTACAAAGTAGAATTTCTATATTTGCAGATGACACCAAACTGGGTAGGGTGATCACCACAGAGGATGATAACATATTACAGATGGATCTGGGGAAGCTGGGGGCTTGGGCACAGACATGGCAAATTAAGTTTAATGTGGAGAAATCTAAGGTTATGCACTTAGACTATAAAAACAAAATGTAAAATTATGTGCTAAATAATAAGACATTAGGTAAAACTTCTACCGAAAAACTTGGGGGTACTGGTGGACAGTAAACTACTGATTTGATCAGTGCCAGGCAGCGGCTGCCAAGGCTAACAAAGTCATTACATTTATCAAGAGAGGTACGCAATATAGTTTTGCCTCTGTATAAATCACTCGTCAGACCACATATGGAGTAGTGTGTCCAATTCTGGACACCTGTATATAAAGAAGGACATGACTGAACTGGAGAGGGTGCAGAGGAGGGCAACAAAGATAATTAATGGTATGGGAGGATTACAGTACAAAGACAGGTTATCAAGCTTGGGGTTATTTAGTTTAGAGAAAGGTAGCCTTAAGGGTGATCTGATCAATGTACAAATATATAAATGGACAGTACAGAGATCTTTCTAGTGATTTTTTTTTTATACCTAGGCTGATAAAGGATGGTCCCTTGTCATGGTTAAGTATAGAGGAAAGTGTGTTTCACCATCAGATTCTTTACTGTAAGAGAAGTGAAACTATGGAATTCTCTGCCACGTGATGTTGTGATGTCTTAAACAAGTTCAAGGGGGGCCTGGATGTTTTTTCTGGAAAAACATTACAGGTTATGGATACTAGATTTATGTTGATCCAGGGATTTATTCTGACCATCATCATGGAGTCTGAAAGTATTGCCTCTCTCTGGATCAACACAGAGTTTTAGGTTGAACTCTATGGACTCATCTTATTTCAACCTTATAAACTTTGTTTGTTAATTACCGACAGCAATTTTAAACAGATTTATAGGCATCTGTAGTAACAACACATTCCAAAACATGCTATTTAAATATTTGTCATGTAAACATACCTTATTAAGAAGTGTTGGAGATTCACTGTTATTTGCATCTCTGCAATTGCTGGGTGGAACTTCAGGGGAGCTGACTGAAACCGGAGAGCTAGTGGAAGAAAACCGAGTGGGACTTTCTTCTGCAGACATGTCTTTGTCTTCTGTAACTGCTTTTACTGGAGAGGTTAGTAATGTAGTCTTTTCATGTTCCATCTCTGATGGCACCTCAGAGTGAGGGGACAATCTCTGTACATCAGTTATTTGTGACTCAGACACTGTGCAACTATGTTCAGTGCTATTGACACATGAACTGTCATCACAAGCTGTAATATTTTCTGTTGATGTCACAGAATTCAGTGTGCTACAGACTGAAAGAGATCCTGCTGTTGGTAAGGACTGAACAATTCCATTACATGGGATCTGATCTGAAACACCACCATTTGAATCTTCTGTCAAGTCAATAGTGATACTAGGAGTCACAAGGTAAGTTTTTTTAGTTTTTCTGATGTAATTGTCTAAAGGACCAATGCCATTAACAGCTTTAGGGAGCGGAACAAATTCAGCAGTTTCAGAGCCATTTTCCATGTCCTCAAGAGAAGTATCAAGTGGACATATAGTATTAACATGGGGAACTTTATGGGACATTTTCAGATTTTCCGTTAAAATTCCATCCTTTGGCACAGGATTTAGACGTTTGAAGGGCAATCGAGCTGAAAAAGTAATTTCAACTATTAAAGGAATAGCCAAACACCACCTTTTAAAATATTGAGATTTATCAAAATTAAATTACATAAACTATAAAGCTATAAATGCAATATTTAAAATATAAAAAAAATAAAAAATAAAAAATAAAAAAAAACACAACACACTGACTTCTCTGCGCCAATCCCGTTTAGCCTCTGGTTAGCACTGCAGTGTTGCTTTAGAAGCAAAGGTCACATGACCACAAAACCAGTAAGCAACCTCAACGGCTCTGTACCTCAAAACCAAAAGAAAAAAAAAAGTGAACACCTAACAGCACACCAAAAAAAAGGTAATGAATATGGCAAAAATAAAAATTTTATTAAAGGGTAACTCATTAAAAACATTTTTGCTATTACACTCCTTATGGAATAAGAGTCATTTTGTAGAATTTGGGGTTTTCAGATTCTACGCAGTGCACTTTTTGGTAGAAATTACACCATATATTTATTCTGTAGGTCCATACGGTTACAATGGTATCATTATATAATAAATAAACACACACACACACACACATATATACACATATATACATACAGACACACATACATAATGGGGGAGATTTATCAAAACCTGTGCAGAGGAAAACTTGCCCAGTTGTCCATAGCAACCAATCAGCTTGCTTCTTTCATTTTTATGAAGGCCTGTGTGCTGCCTTTTTAGGTTAACTGCATTATAATGATAGGTTGTGTAGTGTACCACTGCCATCTAGTGGCAGAAGTTAATATCAGCTTTACTTACACAGAGTTTATACAGACAGGAAGTGACCTTTGTTCCAGGAAGCTCTCCCACCATCTTGAGGTCACTATTCCACTGTGCAGGCAGCATGTATCTATCTCTCCCATGAGGTTTGGGACATCATCACCTGTAAGTGCCTTTCTGCTTAGCTATTTGTCATTTATGCTAGGCTAATGATTCCATGTGTACTGATATGTTATTGTATTATATTGCAGTTTCACAGACTAAAATAAAGTTGGAGTCCTCTGGTGGACAATACAAGCATGGGCTTCTGTTTACCGGAGTCTCTAACAAGTGTTTAGCTGTCCGTTTAGAATCACACACAGTCAGTGTTTTGAGAGTGGAGCAGTGAAAAGGTGATAGCACAACAAGCCTGGAGATAGGAGTTGCTGCAGAGACAGAATGAGTCTAAGATCAGGAAGTCAGTATAATGCTGAAGATCAGCTACCCGGGACACATCAAGGCAGGGAGAGCGCGCCAAGTGTCCAGCAGGATGATGTACGCTCACACTCCTCTAGATCAGCAAGGTCCAGTCAGATTTCATCAGCAAGTGCCCTTTTTGCCAGGGCTCGCGCCAAAGCAGAGGCTGCTCGCGTTCAGCTAGAATTTGCTGAGAAAGAGGCTGCCATTATGAAGGAAAGATCTGAGAAAGAGGCTGCCATTATGAAGGAAAGATCAGAGAAAGAGGCTGCCATTATAAAAGAAAAAACTGAACAGGAAGCAAAGTTGCATATTCTTCAACGTCCGTGTGCAGCCGCCGCTGCAGAAGCAGCAGCTTATGCGGATATTGAGTGGTCTGGAATGGAATCTATCCACGAAGGCCCAGATGTTCCCGAGAAACCGCTTTCCTCTGCAGAAAGCACTAGGGCGTATGTCCAAGATATTTCAAGTGGCAGTTCAACAATACCGTTTCTCAATCCAAAGTCAGCTGAATTTAAACCAAAACCATCAGAACTCCTGAGCGCACGAAAACAAACCCATGAGGCTGGCAGTACCAGAGTGATAAAAGAAGAATCCTCACCGCAGCAACCCAAACAACAGAGCATGCAAGACGTCACTAAATAGCTTATCCGTAAAGAAATGGTTAATGCAGGCTTCCTCAAGTTTGATGACTGCCCAGAAAATTACTGGGCATGGAAGGCTTCTTTTCTGAATGCAGTCAAAGACTTGGACTTAACAGCAGCTGAGACGCTAGACCTGATGGTAAAGTGGCTTGGGTCTGAGTCTGCAGAGCATGCAAGAAGGATGCGCAGGATACACCTATTTAACCCTTCAGTAGGACTCGATATGGCCTGGCAAAGGCTAGAAGATAGATATGGATCACCAGAGGCAATTGAAGGTGCTCTGATGAAAAGACTGGAGTCTTTCCCTAAGCTAAACAGCAAAGACAATTTAAAACTGCAAGAGCTGGGTGATATTCTTTGGGAAGTCCAGTGTGCCAAAGAAGGTTATTTAAGGGGACTTGCACATTTAGATACTGCCAACGGTACTAAGCCTATAGTGGAGAAACTACCTCACCACCTGCAAGAGTAATGGGTGAGTGTTGGAGCTAAATACAAAGATGAACATGTGTCCCCTTCCCCCCTTTCTTTGTGTTTTCTAGGTTTGTACAGCAGCAAGCTAAGATGAGGTGCAATCCCAGTTTTTCCTTCATCACCAGCAGTCAACTGCCTAAGGCAGAAAAGCCACCTAGATCCTACAATAGGACTTCAGTCAGGGATGTGGAAATCCTATAGCCCGACGCCCGGGACAAGTAGTTTTGGGCTTCGAGCAGGTGAATTGTTTATAGATTTAGCCCTGTATCGGGCTAGCAGGGACAGACAGACTTCCTTCCCCCTTATTTTTCTTTAATGTCGGTGTGAGGCGCAGTCTGTACCTCACACCGGCGCTCAGAGTGTATGGAGGGGGCGGCGGCCTCCAGCTGACTGCAGAGGCCCCTCATCTCCCCTCCCGGAGGATGGAGGACGCAGCTCAGAAGACACAGCATGGTGAGAGAAGGGATGTAGACAGCTCCGTGCACATCTCCATCCCCCGCACACAGCTCTATCCCTCCCCCTCCCCTGCTCTGTCTAGACAGGACCTAATCCACCACGGGGAGGTTGCTTGTTTGCACGGGGAAAACAGAGCAGGAGGGGTGAGGGGGAGGACGGAAATCTCACCTCACACCGGCCGGGACTACAGCTCAGATGTCCACTCATGGCGGCTCAGGTGAGGAGGCCGAGAATGCAGACGGCAGCGGCAGGAAGGGTGGGTGTATATGTATGGTGTGAGTGTATGTGTGATGTGTGTATGTAATGTATGATGGGGGGGGCAGCGGCAGGTGTATGTATGATGTGTGCATATGTATGGTGTATATCAGTGTTTCCCAACCAGGGTGCCTCCAGCCCTGGGCATGCTGGGAGTTGTAGTTTTGCAACAGCTGGAGGCACCCTGGTTGGGAAACACTGGTGGATATGTATGGTGTGAGTGTATGTGTGTATGATGTCTATGTGTGATGTGTATGTAATGTATGATGTGTGTATAATGTCTATGTGTGATGTGTGTATGATGTCTAAGTGTGATGTGTGTGTATGTGATGTATGATGTGGGGGGCAGAAGTGGGTGTATGTATGATGTGTGCATATGTATGGTGTGAGTGTATGATGTCTATGTGTGATGTGTATGTAATGTATGATGTGTGTATAATGTCTAAGTGTGATGTGTATGTATGTGATGTATGATGTGGGGTGGGCAGCGGCAGGTGTATGTATGGTGTGAGTGTATGTGTGTGTGTGTATGTAATGTATGATGTGGGGGGGCAGTGGCGGGTGTGTGTATGATATGTGTATGCATGAATGTTTTGTATAGGAGTGGACTGTCACGTCGGGCATTAGGGCAGTTGTACCATCTAATTTTATTTATTTTTAGTGGCACCCGCACTAAATTGCACCCCCAGAATCCTGCCCCCTTCATACTCACCCGCCAACCAAGAGCCCCACGGATGCAGACAAACACGCCCGAACCAAAACTACAACTCCCAGCATGTTGGACCATAACCTAAACTGTAGAACTATAAAGTGCAACATGCTGGGAGTTGTAGTTTTGGTCCGGGTCAGCTGCAGAGCTATAGGCTGCATCAGGGCATGCTGGGTGTTTTAGTTACCAACTGTAATTCCCAGTATTCCTTGACACATCCTCTGGCTCTGCAGCTGACACAAACCAAAACTACAACTCCCAGCATGTTACACAATAACCTTAACTGTACTATACAGTGCAACATGCTGCAACACCCACACAACCATATACTGTATCAGGGCATGCTGGGAGTTGTAGTTATCTACTAACTAAATGCAACTTCCAGCATTTTCTGACACAAAATGCACCACACAAACTGGAGAAGCAGAACCCCCCCCCCCCCCAGTAACACATAAGTTCCTATTGAGACTGAAAAATAGTGATTAAAATATTTTAAAAAGTGCGTATATGTGAATAAGCCCCTTTCCTAATAAAAGTTTCCAATTTTCTTTAAATAAAAATAATGTACAAAAATAAACATAAGTGGTATCGCTGCATGTGGAAATGTCCAGACTATTAAAATATGATAAACCGTTCGGTGAACGGTGTAAATGTAAATAATAGTCCAGAATTGCTCATTTTTGGTCACTTCATATTAGAAATTTTTTATAAGGTGATCAAAAAAGTTACATCTAGACTTTTCTGGGCTTGTCTCGGGTGTAAGAGGAGCTACAGCTCTCCGGCCGCTAATATCCTGACATACTGCGATCACCTATTAAACCATTAGATCACCGCTGTCAGCAGTGTCTAAAGGATCCTATATCCATCCCTGGTGGTCTAGTGGGGGGGGGGGGATCAGACTATTTTGGTTGAAATTATTTTATCTACCAGGACAAGTAGATTTTCTTGAGGGACAAGTAGATTGTGTTCCGCTTTAGTAGTTTTTTTTTAAATTTCCACACCCCTGTTCAGTGATCATCCACAAGACAACAGTTCCCTCTGAGGACCCAGGAGATTCAAGCAGCTACAAGGTAAACACCTTTGAAGGCCCTGACAGGCTTTGCCCACTTCGTAAAAAGCCCCATCCTCTAAACAAGTGCAAAGGGTTCAAAAGTGAACCTATCAAGGAAAGGTTAGCCTTTCTTAGACAAAACGGCATATGCTTCAAGTGTTGTGAATCCACCAAACATATAGCTAAAGACTGCAAAATACAAGCGAATTGCTCAGAATGTGGCAGTGACAGACACATCTCAGCTCTGCACCCTAATACTTTGCATCAACCATTAGAGGTCACTGAAACTCCAAAAAATGAGGGCAGGGAGCAAAAAGATAAACCAGCTATCCCAGTAATGTCCAAATGCACTGAAATCCGTGGTGACAGTACAAATCCACGCTCATGTTCCAAGATCTGCCTAGCAACAGTGTACCCCACAGGGAAAAGAGAAAAGGCAGTAAAGATGTATGTGGTTCCGGATGAACAAAGTAACAGGTCGCTGGCAAGGTCAGACTTTTTTGATGCCTTCAACATTACATCAAGTGCAGTTCCATACACCCTAAAGACATGTGCAGGAGTGATAGAAACTTCAGGGAGAAGAGCTACTGACTTTACTATTGAGTCTCTTGACAAGAGGATCCATCTCTCACTTCCCACTTTGATAGAGTGTGATATGATACCAGATGATAAATCAGAGATCCCTACACCAGAAGTGGCCCTTCATCATCCTCATCTTAATGCAATATCTCACCTTATTCCAGCTGTCCAGACAGACGCCTCTATTCTTTTACTTCTTGGAAGAGACATTCTACAGGTGCATAAGGTATGCCAACAAATTAATGGACCCTTTAATGCCCCCTATGCGCAAAGACTTGACTTGGGGTGGGTTATAGTAGGAGAAGTTTGTTTGGGAGCAGCTCATCGGCCTGAGAGTGTCAACACTTCTAAGACATCTGTGTTAACAAATGGACGCACGTCCCTTCTCAGTCCATGCCAAAACAGCTTTGTTGTTAAAGAAACCCTAAAACCATACTGTGGCTCTCCTTCCAGTTATGATAGGAATATTAGTAGTGGTCTGAAGACCCACAATTTAGGGAACTCAGTGTTCCAGAAGACAAAAGATGATGACAAACAAGCAATGTCCATAGATCAAACCTTTCTCCACATCATGGATAAAGAGACTTTCCAAGATAAGAACAACAATTGGGTAGCCCCTTTACCTTTTCGCAAACCAAGGTGTTATTTACCTAGTAACAGAGCAAGCCATGAAGCGCTTAAACACACTACGCAAAACTTTGCAAAGAAAGCCTGAAGTGAAAAAAGACTTTACAGAATTTATCAAAAGGATGCTGGACAATAATCATGCTGAATTAGCACCATCACTGGATAAAGGTAAAGAACACTGGTATCTGCCAATGTTTGGCGTTTACCATCCACACAAGCCAGATCAAATAAGAGTTGTGTTCGATTCCAGTGCTCAACAGGAAGGCATTTCACTAAATGATGTACTGCTGAGTGGCCCAGACCTAAATAACACTTCTGGGTGTCCTCTTACGCTTCAGGAAGGAGCCTATTGCCTTCACAGCTGATGTGCAACAGATGTTTTATTTTCTAGTGAGAGAGGACCATCAAGACTACCTGCGTTTCCTGTGGTACAAGGATAACGACATAGATAAAGAGGTAACAGAGTACAGAATGAGAGTACATGTTTTTGGTAATAGCCCTTCCCCCGCTGTTGCCATATATTGTATGCGGAAAGCTGCCCAGAAAGGTGCAGAACGTTATGGTCAAGATGCCAAGCACTTTGTGATGAGACATTTCTATGTAGATGACGGACTTGCTTCAGCGAACACACCTGAAGGAGCAGTCAACATTCTCAACAAAGCAAAACAAATGCTGGCAGAGTCTAATCTGCGACTACATAAGATTGCCTCTAACAGCAAACAAGTCATGGAAGCTTTCACCGCAGAAGACAGAGCTAAAGACCTCAAAGACCTTTGCCTGGGAACAGACACCCTTCCATTGCAGAAAAGTCTAGGCCTAAGCTGGGATCTAGATAAAGACTGTTTTGTGTTTCAGGTTTCTTCAGCAGAAAAGCCATTCACAAGAAGAGGGATCCTATCCACTATTAACAGTCTCTACGACCCTCTCGGGTTTGTGGCACCAGTCACCATAAAAGGTAAGGCCTTAGTTTGTGAACTATCAAGTGGAGAAAGTGAGTGGGATGCCTTACTTCCACAAGAAAGACTCCATGAGTGGGTCCAATGGACAGAGTCTTTACAAGCCTTACAATGTTTACAAATATCCACGTGTTATGTTCCTCTTTCATTGTCACAGGCCTGCAAAAAAGAACTGTACATCTTTTCAGATGCATCTGTTATAGCAATAGGTGCCGTTGCTTACTTGAAGGTAAGCGATGTAGGAAATGTCTGCCATGTTGGATTTGTTATGGGAAAATCCAAGCCAAGTCCTAGGCCAGCACACACAATCCCACGTCTAGAGTTATGTGCAGCTGTACTAGCGGTTGAACTGTATGAGCTAGTGAGTGACGAGATAGACCTAGACCTAGTGAAATTCTTTACAGACAGTAAAACAGTCCTAGGCTATATCTGCAACACTAGAAAGAGATTCTTTTTATATGTTTCTAATCGGGTGAACAGGATCAGACAAACAACACGTCCAGAGCAATGGTTCTATGTGCCCTCAGAACAAAATCCTGCAGATTATGCTACCAGGCCTACACAGATAGCTTGCCTTCAGAACTCTATATGGTTCTCAGGTCCACCTTTTCTGTATCAGACGGCTGTAGATAATCCTGACACCAATGTTTAACCTTTAGTAGAGCCCGAAGCTGATCCTGAAATTAGGTCAGAAGTAGTAAGCTTCAGTACTAAAGCCTTTGACGCTAGACTGTAGTCACATCGTTTTGTAAGATTTTCGGACTGGAAGAGACTGAACAGGGTTATAGCGAAGTTAATCCATGTTACCAAAAGCTTCCAAAAGAAACCTAATGATCAACCTGGAAGTTGGAGAGTTTTCCATGAAAGGGTTAGTTTAGAAGAACTTTCACTAGCCAAGAGAGTTATAATTTCTTCTGTACAGCGCACCTGTTTCAGGCAAGAATATGACTGTATTGAACAGCAAAAGACGCTTCCTAAACATAGCCGTCTTACAAAACTAAGTCCCTTTATAGATCAATATGGACTATTGAGAGTAGATGGCCGTTTATCTTATGCCATGCTGTCAGATGAGGAGAAACAGCCTGTCATCATTCCTCACAATCACCACATTGCTACCTTGATCATAAGATATTATCACAGCCAAACAGTACACCAAGGGCGACACATTACTGAAGGTGCAATCAGAGCTGCAGGATTCTGGATTCTTGGTGGAAAACGTCTAGTGTCTGCAATCATTCACAAATGTGTTGTATGCCGTAAGCTCAGAGGGAGATTTGAAAGCCAAAAGATGGCAGAATTACCAAAAGATAGAGTCAATTCTGAACCTCCATTCACTAGTGTGGGTGTTGATGTGTTTGGTCCCTGGGAAGTTGTAACTAGAGGAGGCAGCGCTGACAGCAAACGCTGGGCTATTCTTTTCACGTGTCTTTCTATAAGAGCAGTGCATATAGAATTGATTGAGTCCATGTCAGCATCCAGTTTCATCAATGCTCTGAGAAGATTCTTTTCTGTTCGTGGTCCGGCTAAGTTGATTCGCTCAGATAGAGGTACGAACTTTGAAGGAGCATGCAAGGAGCTGCATATATGCTCAAATGATGCAGAACTTCTAGATTATCTCCAAGACAAAGGATGTACATGGCTCTTTAACACTCCACACTCATCTCACATGGGAGGTGCTTGGGAGAGATTAATTGGTGTGGCTAGACGCATTTTAGATGCAATGTTGCTCCAATCCAAACCCACTCGTCTGACTCATGAGACTGAGTACTTTCATGGCAGAAGTTATGGCCATCATTAACTCAAGACCTTTGGTACCAATATCTACAGATCCAGATAACCCAACAGTTCTTACCCCTGCTATGCTCTTGACCCAAAAGGTAGACTCTTTATCAGCCCCCTGTGGAGACTTTAGTACAACAGAACTTCATGCAAAGCAATGGAAACAAGTCCAATGTCTGGCTGATACATTTTGGAAGAGATGGAGGAGAGATTACCTATTTACCTTACAAAGTCGCAAGAAATGGGCAGAGACTGGTCCCAATGTCAAGGTGGGAAATGTGTTATTGAAAGATATTCAAGAAAGCAGAAATAACTGGCCTATGGGAATTGTCACAAATACGTTGCCAAGTAAAGATGGTAATGTCAGAAAGGTTGAAGTGAAAGTTACGAAACAAGGGACTGTTAAAGTGTACGCCAGACCAGTTTCTGATGTCATTGTTCTACTTTGAGTATTTCTATTCTGTTATTGGCTCAATACATAACTAAGAGCTTGTCAGAGTTTTCAAATGTGACATTTGCCACGAGCTGAATTCCATTCTGTGGATTACAAATGGGGTAGGAGATAGTTTGGCCTAGTGCGGCTCCTCCTATCTGAAAATGGGTTTGTGGACAGAACTATTTCTTCATGTGGATTACCAGCTTGAAGTGCCACAGCCAAGAGACACTTATATTGTGGACTTATGTTATAGTTAGTTACTAGTTCTGGTCAGGAATACATTATCTTATTAATATGTTTTTCCCTGTACATCAGATATGTATAGGTAGTGATATAATGTATTATATCAGGCAGGGAGTGTGCTGCCTTTTTAGGTTAACTGCATTATAATGATAGGTTGTGTAGTGTACCACTGCCATCTAGTGGCAGAAGTTAATATCAGCTTTACTTACACAGATAGTTTATACAGACAGGAAGTGACCTTTGTTCCAGGAAGCTCTCCCACCATCTTGAGGTCACTCTTCCACTGTGCAGGCAGCATGTATCTATCTCTCCCATGAGGTTTGGGACATCATCACCTGTAAGTGCCTTTCTGCTTAGCTATTTGTCATTTATGCTAGGCTAATGATTCCATGTGTACTGATATGTTATTGTATTATATTGCATTTTCACAGACTAAAATAAAGTTGGAGTCCTCTGGTGGACAATACAAGCATGGGCTTCTGTTTACTGGAGTCTAACAAGTGTTTAGCTGTCCGTTTAGAATCACACATAGTCAGTGTTTTGAGAGCGGAACAGCCTGTGAAAAATGAAAGAAGCCATCTGATTGGTTGCTATGGGCAACTGGGCAAGTTTTCCTCTGCACAGGTTTTGATAAATCTCCCCCAATATGTTTTTCTTTATTTCACTACTTTAAAAAAAATTCTAACTACGTGCACCAAAATTAGTATGTTTAAAATTCTTCTCTTCTGACCCCTAACACTTATCTTTTGTGCCGTGATCTGTAGTGTTCATCGATACCATTTGTGTTTTGATGGAACTTTTTGATTGTTTTTTATAAACATTTTTTATTATACAAAGTGACCAAAAATACGCAATTTTGGACTGAATTTTTTTTACGTTTACACCATTGAGAGTGTGGTTTAATTAAGGTTATATTTTTATAGTTTAGACATTTACGCACACGGTGATACCACACATTTCTATTATGTTTTTATATTTTTTTTAACCCCTTAACGAAGGGGTTAATGTGTTTTTTTGTTTTTTTTTTAAATACTTTTATTAAACTTTACACTTTTAGTCCTGCCAGGCTTTATCAATGCGAGAGCCGGGACATGCACAGAAGGAAGGGTAATCCCTCCTACCTCCACAGTGGATCGCCCCACCCCCAATCATACTTGATAACGGTACATGGACGAGTACACGTCCATGGTAGTTAACCAGTTAAGGGACCTAAGGGCGTACATGTAACCAGGGTTTAAAGCGTGCTCACGAGCTGAGCACGCTTCAAACCCAGTGGGTCCCAGGACCCAGGGTTAATGCTTGGCATCGCCAATCAAGCTAATAAAGGCATTAACCCTTTAGACACCGCAATCTAAGTTGATCGCTGCGTCTAAAACAAAGTTAAAAAAATAATAATTTATAAAGTGTCCCAGCAGAGCTTATCGGGACCATCGTGGGGAAACCGCGATGTCCTGATCAGTAGAGCTGCAACGCTCGATAAAATAGATTAAATTCGATAAAGGAATTCTTTGTCGACGAATCCAGTTATCGAATAATCACCCGATTTGTTGTCCGCGGCGGCAGTGAATGAATGAAGCAGACATGTCCCGCATGTAGGTTTCATTCATTCACCACCGCCCGACATGTCTCTGCTGCTGCTCTACTCCTAGCGCAGCGCTGAGACATGTCTATTCTTTTCTGTTCATCTCTGTTTACCCAACGGAGATGAGCAGCAGAGAATAGCCATGTCTCGGCGCTGCGCTAATTTCTCTAGAAGTAGAGCAGGAGCGGGGACATGTAGGGCGGCGGCGAATAGAAGTATCGGGCCAATACAGTAACCCCCCGACCTACGATGGCCCCGACATATGATAAAATCGACATATGATGGCCTCTTAGAGGCCATCGCATGTCGATGTCAGCATCGACATACGATGCTTTTATATGTCTGGGCCATCGCATTAACTGCTATCCGACAGCGCAAAATGCTTAAGCTGCTGTCGGATAGCAGTTTAAGCATCCCTGGAAGGTTCGCTTACTTATTCCCGCTGCTCTGGGTCCACTTCGCGATCCTCCGGTGTCTTGCGCATCTTCTCCAGGGTCCGGGCCTCGCTTTCCGGCATCGTTATTACGTCACAACGCACGCCGCGCTGGCGCAGCAGCGTAAAAACGTCACCAGAAAGAAAGGCCCGGACCCTGCAGATGCGGAAGAAGCCGGAGGATCGCGAAGAAGACACCGGAGCAGCGGGACAGCATCGGGAGCGGTGAGGACCTGGTCCGGAGCGACGGGGACAGGCGAGTACAGCTTCCTATACTTTACTTTGCACGGATCCCTCAACATACGATGGATTTGACAAACGATGGGTCGTTTGGAACGAATTACCATCGTATGTTGAGGGACCACTGTACTAGCAATTTGCATGGTATCGGGGACTCGTAGTTTGCAAATACCCCCATGCGTATAGGAGTGCTATAGAAAAAGTGTAACGTTTAAAAAAAAAAACACAAATGTACATAAACCGCCCCCCAATAAAAATTTGCTCCACCTTTTCTTATTACTATACAAAAATCGTTAAAAAAAAAAAAAAATTAAGAAAGAAAAATTTAATTTTTTACATCTCATACTGCCGTATGGCTAATTGTCTGAACTATTAAAATAAAATGATTTACTGTTACCCAAGCAGCAGTATCAAATTTAAGCTGGTTTCTGTTCAGGATCATTAATAATGACCCTGTATAGCAACTGGCATAAACTTAAAAAAAAAAAAAAAGGCAAAAATAGCATTCACATCATGCAAGAATACTCTTAACCTCTTAAGGACGCAGGGCGTATGGATACGCCCTGCATCCCGAGTCCTTAAGGACGCAGGGCGTATCCATACGCCCGTAGGAATTCCGGTCCCCACCGCTAGCCGGTTGGGGACCGGAGCCGGATGCCTGCTGAAATCGTTCAGCAGGCATCCCGGCATATCGCCCGGCATTATGCCCCCCCATGTCGGCGATCGCCGCAGATCGCTGGACAATTCAGTCCAGCGATCTGCGGTGATTCCGGGTCAATCGGGTCTCCAGTGACCCGGAATTACTGGCTGTTCGGGGCCGTCAGAGACGGCCCCGAACAGCCAGAGCCTGCAGGGGTGAGGTGGCACTGGTGCCACCTCACGATCGCCCTGATTCGTCGGCCAGTAAGGGCGCCTGCTGCGGGTGTCACTCCCGCACCCGCTCCGCCCCTCTTCCGGAGGGCGTGAGCGGGAAGACGACCCCGGGTGCTGGGGACCCCGATCCCCGGCGTCAATGTTGGGATCGGGCCCCCAGGAGCGACGACGGCAGCGAGGGACAGTCCTGTGATGAAAAAGCAGCAGGAGTTTAGTTACAGCCTCCTGCTGTTGCTTAGCAACAGCTCCCAGCATGCAAAAAGGGCATGCTGGGAGCTGTAGTTATGCAACAGCAGGAGGCAGACCACCACAACTCCCAGCATTCCCTTATGGGCATGCTGGGACTTATGGTTTTGCAACAGCTGCAGGCACATTTTTTCTATGGAAAAGTGTACCTTCAGCTGTTGTATAACTACAACTCCCAGCTTGCACAAACAGCTAAAGTGCATGCTGGGAGTTGTAGTGGTGTATCTGCTGGTTGCATAACTACAACTCCCAGCATGCCCGTTGGCTGTTGGTGACTGCTGAGAGTTGTAGTTTTGCAACAGCTGAAGGCACACTGGTTGTGAAACTTAGAGTTTTTTTTCTCCCTAACTCAGTGTTTCACGACCGGTGTGCCTCCAGCTGTTGCAAACTACAACTCCCAGCAGTCACCTTACACCATGCACCATACATGCTGGGAGTTGTAGTTTTGCAACAGCTGAAGGCACACTGGTTTTGAAACACTGAGTAAGGTCACAAATTCCGTGATACATAACCAGTGTGCCCACAGCTGTTGCAAAACTAAAACTCTCAGCATGTACAGTCTGTCAGCGCATGCTGGGAGTTGTAGTTTTGCAACAGCTGGATGTCCCCCCCAATATGAACGTACAGGGTACACACATGGGCGGAGGCTTACAGTAAGTATCGGGCTGCAAGTTTGAGCTGCAGCAAATTTTCTGCAACAGCTCAAACTGCCAGCGAGAAACTACTGTGAACCCCCGCCCGTGCGACTGTACCCTAAAAACACTACACTACCACAAAAAATAAAATAAAAAGTAAAAAACACTACATATACACATACCCCTACACAGCCCCCCTCCCCAATAAAAATTAAAGCGTCTGGTACGCCACTGTTTTCAGAACGGAGCCTCCCGCTGTTGCAAAACAACAACTCCCAGTATTGTCGGACAGCCGTTGACTGTCCAGGCATGCTGGGAGTTTTGCAACAGCTGGAGGCACCCTGTTTGGGAATCACTGGCGTAGAATACCCCTATGTCCACCCCTATGCAATCCCTAATTTAGGCCTCAAATGCGCATGGCGCTCTCACTTTGGAGCCCTGTCGTATTTCAAGGCAACAGTTAAGGGTCACATATAGGGTATCGCCGTACTCGGGAGAAATTGGTCTTCAAATTTTGGGGGGTATTTTCTGCTTTTACCCTTTTTTAAAATGTAAAGTTTTTGGGAAAAGAAGCATTTTAGGTAAAAAATTTTTTTTTTTTTTTTACATATGCAATAGTCGTGAAACGCCTGTGGGGTATTAAGGTTCACTTAACCCCTTGTTACATTCCCCCAGGGTTCTAGTTTCCAAAATGGTATGCCATGTGGGCTTTTTTTGCGGTCCTGGCACCATAGGGGCTTCCTAAATGCGGCATGCCCCCGGAGCAAAATTTGCTTTCAAAAAGCCAAATGTGACTCCTTCTCTTCTGAGACCTGTAGTGCGCCAGCAGAGCACTTCTCACCCCCATATGGGGTGTTTTCTGAATCGGGAGAAATTGGGCTTCAAATTTTGGGGGGTATTTTCTGCTTTAACCCTTTGTATAAATGTAAATTTTTTGGGAAACCAAGCATTTTAGGTACATTTATTTTTATTTTTTTTACATATGCAAAAGTCGTGAAACACCTGTAGGGTATTAAGGTTCACTTTAGCCCTTGTTACATTCCCTGAGGGGTCTAGTTTCCAAAATGGTATGCCATGTGGTTTTTTTTTTGCTGTCCTGGCACCATAGGGGCTTCCTAAATGCGGCATGCCCCCAGAGCAAAATTTCCTTCAAAAAAGCCAAATGTGACTCCTCCTCTTCTGAGACCTGTAGTGCGCCAGCAGAGCACTTTTCACCCCCATATGGGGTGTTTTCTGAATCGGGAGAAATTGGGCTTCAAATTTTGGGGGGTATTTTCTGCTATTACCCTTTTTAAAAATGTAAAACTTTAGGGAAACCAAGCATTTTAGGTAAAAACATTTTATTTATTTTTTTACATATGCAAAAGTCGTGAATCACCTGTGGGGTATTAAGGTTCACATTACCCCTTGTTACATTCCCCGAGGGGTCTAGTTTCTAAAATGGTATGCCATGTGGGGGGTTTTGCTGTTCTGGCACCATAGGGGCTTCCTAAAGGTGACATGCCCCCCAAAAACCATTTGACGCTCCTTCCCTTCTGAGCCCTCTACTGCGCCCGCCGAACACTTTACATAGACATATGAGGTATGTGCTTACTCGAGAAAAATTGGGTTTCAAATACAAGTAAAAATTTTCTCCTTTTTACCCCTTGCAAAAATTCAAAAATTGGGTCTACAAGAACATGCGAGTAAAAAATGAATGAATTTTCTCCTTCACTTTGCTGCTATTCCTGTGAAACCCGTAAAGGGTTAAAACGTTTACTGAATGTCATTTTGAATACTTTCGGGGGTGCAGTTTTTATAATGGGGTCATTTATGGGGTATTTCTAATATGAAGACCCTTCAAATCCACTTCAAACCTGAACTGGTCCCTGAAAAAAAGCGAGTTTCAAAATTTTGGGAAAAATTTGAAAATTGCTGCGGAACTTTGAAGCCCTCTGGTGTCTTCCAAAAGTAAAAACTCATCAATTTTATGATGCAAACATAAAGTAGACATATTGTATATGTCAATAAAAAAAAAATTATTTGGAATATCCATTTTCCTTACAAGCAGAGAGCTTCAAAGTTAGAAAAATGCAAAATTTTCTAATTTTTCATCAAATTTTGGGATTTTTCACCAAGAAAGGATGCAAGTTACCAAAAAATTTTACCACTACGTTAAAGTAGAATATGTCACGAAAAAAAAATCGCGGAATCAGAATGATAACTAAAAGCATTCCAGAGTTATTAATGTTTAAAGTGACAGTGGTCAGATTTGCAAAAAATGGCCGAGTCCTTAAGGTGAAAAAGGGCTCAGTCCTTAAGGGGTTAATATGGCCATTGTACATAATTCTTCAAGTAGAATCAGCTGAACCCCTTATTTTGGCATTCTGAAGTTTTTTCCGATTAATCGATTAATCGACAAGTACCGTATTTATCGGCGTATAACACGCACTTTTTAGGCTAAAATTTTTAGCCTAAAGTCTACCTGCGTGTTATACGCTGATAAGCCACTGCAGTTCAATGATTTAAAGCGGGCGCTTTAAATCAATGAACTGCAGCGGCTTTGCAGGTGCAGAAACCTGCCGTCGGCTTCTCTGCCCCGCCTGTCCTGGGGTCTAGAGCCCTGCTGCCGGCCCTTCTCTCCCCCTGGCTATCGGTGCCGCTGCACCATTGCTGGCGCCGATAGCCAGGGGGAGAGAAGCGGTGCCGGCAATGGGGCAGCGGCGTCGACAGACAGGGGGAGAGAAGGGGCAGCGGCATCCATTGCCGGCGCCGCTGCCTCCCCCATCCCCGGTTGTATAATTACCTGTTGCCGGGGTCGGGTCTGCGCTGCTTCAGGCCTCCGGTGTGCGTCCCCAGCGTCATTGCTATGCGCTGCGAGACGCCGTACAGTACATAGCAACGACGCAGGGGACGCACACCGTAGGCCTGAAGCAGCGCGGACCCGACCCCAGCAACAGGTAATTATACAACCGGGGAGGCAACGGGGATGGGGGAGGCAACGGGGCAGTGGCGCCGGCAACGGGTGCCGCTGCCCCTTCTCTCCCCCTGGCTATCGGCGTAGCTGCCCCACTGCCGGCGCCGCTTCTCTCCCCCTGGCTATCGGCGCCGGCACAGTCAGGGGGAGAGAACGGGCAGCGGCACAGATAGCCAGCGAGAGAGAAGCAGCGGCAGCAGGGCTCTAGACCCCAGGAAAGGCAGGGGGAGAGAAGCGGGCAGCGACGGCCTCTCTCCCCCTCTGCCTTTCCTAGGGGTGTATCAGGGTATACGCATGCACACACACCCTCATTTTACCAAGGATATTTGGGTAATAAACTTTTTTTACCCAAATATCCTTGGTAAAAAGGAGTGTGCGTGTTATAGGCCGGTGCATGTATACCCCGATAAATACGGTAATCGATTATTAAAATAATCGTTAGCTACAGCCCTACTGTTCAGCTGAGAGGATGACAGGAGGGTGCTAACCTGCCTCTTCTCCGTCCGATTGGTGATCTGCTGCTCCAAGCCTGCATAGCAGAGCACCAATAACACTGATCAATCCTATTCTATGGCATAGCATTGATCAGTGTATGCAATCAAGATTGCATGTTATAAACACACACACCCCCTCCCCCCTATGGAGGCCAAAGAAAAGAATAGTGTTAATAAGGGTGAAATAACCACTTCCTAATAAAGTAGGAATCCCCCCCCCCATTTCCCCATTTTTTTTTAAATAAAAAAAACTCAATCATGTGATACCTGCGCGTACTATTAAATTAAAATGGTAGCTTCTAAAAAAAAAAAAAATCCAAAATTGAAAATTTTTGGTCACTTCATACACCATAAAAAAATCAAAGAGATCAAAAAATCCCATCAAAACAAAAATGCTACCAATAAAAACTACAGACAGCGCAAAAAATGAGCCCTCCTATAGCCCCATATGCACAAAAATAAAAGTTATAGGGGGTCAGAACATTACAATTTTAAACAATTATTTTGGTGCATGTTCTTCTCTTTTTTTAAGTAGTAAAATAAAACCTACATGAATTGGATATCCTTGTAACCATATGGATCTAGAGAATAAAAAGGTGTAATTTTTACCAAAAAGTGCACTGCGTAGAAACCGAAGCCCCCTCAAGAGTTACATTATGTTTTTTTTTATATTAAGTTTCACCCCACAAATGTTTTTTGTTTTGCCACAAATTGTTTTAAAATGTCATCATTACAGAGTACAATTGTTTATGCAAAAAAACAAGCCATTATATGGGTCTGTAGGTCCAAAAGTAAAAGAGTAATGATTTTTAGAAGGGGAGGAGGAAAAAAACGAAAGTGAAAAAAAATGAATTTGCCTGGTCCTTAACCCCTTCCAGCAAATGGACGTTCATGAACGTCCATTTTTCCCGTCACTTAAGGCAAATGGACGTTCATGAACGTCCAATACATTTTCTTTCACCATGTCCGTTGGCATGGTGATAGAAACGTCATCGCAGCTGTTCTGGAGAGCTGACCAATGACACTATGCAGCTGGGGACCAATCAGAATGATCCCATGCTGCTGATCGTTGTCAGTCAGTTAGTGACTGACTAATGACAAGTACTTGCGGGGTTCCGGGCTGATGGGGTCTCTGATGACCCGATAACCTGGAAAATAGGGATGATCGGAGCTGTCAAAGACCGCTCCGATCATTCTGAGTGATAGGAGCGGGGTGGCAGCTGCCATTAGTCAGATATGGCAAATGACCAATTGCAGTTGGGGGGTTGAGGTTACCGTGGAAATTCCCACTCTTCCCGCCCGGATGTCGGGCAGAGCGGGGGGAGAAGATGGCGGCGGGTACCTGGGGACAGTCGGCGGGAGCAGCGGTAAGGAAGCGACGGCGGCTGTGAAGGTAGCAATAAAAATCGCTGCTGCCTTCTAGCGGTTGCCAGACTACAACTCCCAGTATGCCCAGACAGCCGAAGGACATCTTGGGAGTTGTGGTTTTGCAACATCTGTAGGGCCACAGTTTGGAGGCCACTATACATTGGTGCCCAAGCTGTAGCCCTCCAGATGTTGCAAAACTACAACTCTCAGCATGCCCAGACAGTCCAGACATGCTGGAAGTTGTAGTTCTGTAACAACTGTCCCTTCAGATGTTGCAGAACTACAACTCCCATCATGCCTGGACAGTCTGGGCATGCTTGGAGTTGAAGATTTGCAACACATGGAGGGCTACAGTTTGGACATCACTGCACAGAACTACAACTCCCAAGATGTCCTTTGGCTTTCTGGGCATGCTGGGAGTTGTACTTTTGCAACAGCTGGAGGCACACTGGTTGGGAAAAACTGAGTTAGGTAAAACTGTTTTGCAGCTGCTGCATAACTACAACCCCCAGCATGCACGGACAGCTGTTGCATAACTACAAGTCCCAGCATGCCCTTCAGTTGTCACTGCATGCTGAGAGTTGTTTTTGCAACAGCTGAAGGCACACTGGTTGCGAAGTTTGTTACCTAACTCAGTGTTTCGTAACCAGTGTGCCCCCAGCTGTGGAAAAACTACAATTCCCAGCATGCACCGATAGACCGTACATGCTGGGAGTTTTAGTTTTGCAACAGCTGGAAGCACACTGGTTGGAAAATACTGAGTTAGGTAACAGAACCTAACTGAATGTTTTCCAACCAGTGTGCCCCCAGCTGTTGCAAAAGTTCAACTCGCAGCATGCACGGTCTGTCAGTACATGCTGGGAGTTGTAGTTTTGAAACAGTTAGAGGTTTGCCACTGCCGCACCCCTCAATGTGAATGTACGGTGGGGACTGTAAGGGGGTGTATATGTAGTGTTTTACCCTTTATTATGTGGTAGTGTTTTTAGGGTACATTCGCACGGGCAGGTTTACAGTGAGTTTCCTGCTACAAGTTTGATATGCGGCAAATATTTCGCCGCAGCGCAAACTCCTAGCAGGAAACTCACTGTAAACCTCCACACTACACTACCACATAATAAAGGGTAAAACACTACATATACACCCCCTTACACCGTCCCCACCAATAAAAATGAAAAACGTATTGTACGGCAGTGTTTCCAGAACGGATCCTCAAGCTGTTGCAAAACAACAACTCCCAGCATTTCCGGACAGCCACTGACTGTCCAGGCATGCTGGGAGTTTAGCAACAGCTGGAGGCACCTTGTTTGGGAATCACTGACCTAGAATACCCCTATGCAATCCCTAATTTAGTCCTCAAATGCGCATGGCGCTCTCTCACTTCGGAGCCCTGATGTATTTCAAGGAAACAGTTTAGAGCCACATATGGGGTATTTCCGTACTCGGGAGAAATTGCACTACAAATTTTGGGGGGCTTTTTCTCCTTTTACCCCTTATGAAAAGGAAAAGTTTGGGGCTACACCAGCCTGTTAGTGTAAAAGTGTTTATTTTTTTTACACTAACATGCTGGTGTTGCCCCATACTTTTTATTTTCACAAGCGGTAAAAAAATAAAAAAGACCCCCAAAATTTGTAACGCAATTTCTGCTTAGTACGGAAATACTCATGTGGGCGTAAAATGCTCTGCGGGCGCACAAGGCTCACGAGTGAGAGCGCACTATGTACCTTTGAAGCCAAAATTGGTGATTTGCACAGGGGTGGCTGATTTTACAGTGGTTCTGCCATAAACGCAAAAAAATACCCACATTTGGAAACTACACCCCTCACGGAACGTAACAAGGGGTATAGTGAGCCTTAACACCCCACAGGTGTTTGACGAATTTTCGTTAAATTTGGATGGGAAAACGAAAAAAAAAATCCCCACTAAAATGCTGGTGTTACCCTCAATTTTTCATTTTCCCAAGGGAAAATAGGGAGAAAAAAAGCCCCCCAAAATTTGTAACCCCATTTCATCTGAGTAAGAACATACCCCATATGAGAATGTAAAGTGCTCTGCTGGCGCACTACAATGCTCAGAGGAGAGGGAGCACCATTGGGATTTTGAAGAGAAAATTTGTCCGGAATTGAAGGCCACGTGTGTTTACAAAGCCCCCATAGTGCCAGAACAATGGACCCCTCCCACATGTGACCCCATTTTGGAAACTACACCCTTCACCCTTCTAATAAGGGGTACAGTGAGCATTTACACCCCACAGGTTTCTGAGTTTTCTGAAACAGTGTTCCGTGAAAATGAGAAATGTAATTTTTTATCTGCAAAGCCCACTGTTCCAAAGATCTGTCAAACACCAGTGGAGTGTAAATGCTCACTGTACCCCTTAAATTCTGTGAGGGGTGTAGTTTCCAAAAGGGGGTCACATGTGGGGGGGGGACCACTGTTCTGGCACCGCGGGGGTCTTGTAAACGCAGATGGCCCCTGACTAATTCCAAACAAATTCTCTTTCCAAATGCTCAATCGCTTTCCCCCCTCTGAGCATTGTAGTGCGCCAGCAGAGCACTTAACTTCCACACATGGGGTATTTCCATACTCAGAAGAAATGGGGTTACAAATTTTGGGGGTCATTTTCTTTTATCCCTTGTAAAAATGTAAAATTTTGGGAAAAATCAGCATTTTTGTGAAAAAAATGTTCTCATTTACACATCCAACTTTAACAAAAAATCCTCAAATACCTGTGAGGTGTTAAGGCTTCCTGTACCCCGGTGTTACGTTCCTCCAGAGGTGTAGTTTCCAAAATAGTATGCCATGTGGGTATTTCGTGCTGTTCTGGCACCATAGGCGCTTCCTAAATGTGACATGTCCCCAAAATCCATTTCAGCAAAATTTGCTTTCCTGAAGTCAAATGTGACTCCTTTTCTGAGCAGTTCACCCGCAGAGCATTATATGCCCTAACATGGGGTATTTCCATACTCAGAAGAGATGGGGTTACAAATTTTAGGGGGTATTTTCGCCCTTTACCCTAAAATGGTATATTTGGGAAAAACTGCACTTTAGTTAAGACTTTCCTTCATTTACACATCCGACTTTAACGATAAGTCGTAAAACGCCTGTGGGGTGTTAAGGCTCACTGGACCCCTTGTTACGTTCCTTGAGGGGTGTAGTTTCCAAAATGGTTTGCAGTGTGTGTGTGTGGGGGGGGGGGGGTTCTGCTGTTCTGGCACCATAGGGGCTTGGTAAATGTGACATGCCCCCCAAAATCCATTTCAGAAAAACTCACTCTCCAAAATCCCATTGTCGCTCCTCCCCTTCTGAGCCCTCTACTGCGCCCGCCGAACACTTGACATACACATGAGATATTTCCTTACAAGAGAAATTGGGTTACAAATTTTGAGAGGATATTTCTCCTTTTACCCCTTGTAAAAATTCAAAAACTGGGTCTAAAAGAACATGTGAGCGTAAAAAATGAAGATTTTGAATTTTCTCCTTCATTTTGAGCTATCCCTGTGTAACACCTTAAGGGTTAACACTTACTGAATGTCATTTTGAATACTTTGAGGGGTGCAGTTTTTATAATGGGGTCATTTATGGGGTATTTCTAATAAAGCCCTTCAAATCCACTTCAAACCTGAACTGGTCTATGAAAAATTCTGATTTTGAACATTTTGCGAAAAATTTGAAAATTGCTGCTGAACTTTGAAGCCCTCTGATGTCTTCCAAAAGCAGAAACATGTTAACTTTATAATGCAAACAAAGTAGACATTTTATTTGCGAATCAAAATATAATTTGGAATGTCTATTTCCCTTACAACGAGAGAGCTTCAAAGTTAGAAAAATGCTAAATTTTCAATTTTTTCATCAAATTTTGGAATTTTTCGCCAAGAAATTATGCAAACATCAACAAAATTTTACCACAAAGATACAGAAGAATATGTCACGAAAAAACAATCTCTGTATCAAAATGAAAAGTAAAAGCATCCCAGAGTTATTAATGCTTAAAGTGACAGTGGTCAGATGTGCAAAAAATGCTCTGGTCCTTAAGGCCATAAAGGGCCTGGTCCTTAAGGGGTTAAGGTCAAAATGGTCCCCAAAGAGTTAAAACACAAAAATGCTACTGCTGGTAACTTTCCAACAGGCACTCGCCCTCTTAGAACTCAATGTACCTCCATTGTTACTGAACTAAAGATGAAAAACAAATATTGAGTCTCTAAGAAGGTAATGTAATATAATAGTTTTGATCAACATGTGATCACCCCTAAGAGACTTCAAATATAATAAACCCTTTCAGTGGTAACTACGAAAAAATACGCTAAACAAGATAAAAATGTTTATATGTATACTGTAAACAACCTCCTAGAGATACTAAAAGACAAACAGAACACAGTTGGAGGAAGAGAAGTAACAGTCAAATATACTCATCACAGGTTAGTGCCCACCCAGAACACTGAGTGGGTATGAGTGTGATTATTATTTGACTGTCACTTCTGTTTCTCAGACTGTGTTCTAGTTGTCTTCTGGCATCTCTGGCAGATTTTTACAGTATGCATATAAAAACATTTTTTGACTCAAATAGCTTATTTTTCATACAAGATTACCAGAAACAGGGTTTGTTTTATATTTGATTTTTTTCTCTTCCCCCTCCCCCCCCTTTTTTTGGGGGGGGGGGGGGCGAAGACACATGAAGATCAAAAACATTTATATTACATTAATTAGCTATTTCTTAGAGAGACCGTATTTGTTTTCATCTTTATTTCAGAACCAGTGGAGGTATTGAGTTCTGTCATAGAGGGTGGTTGCCTGCTGGAGGGTGGTTCTCTAACCTCCTCCAGTTTTAGGGTTACCCATGTTTTTTTTTTTAGTGTTTCTAAATATATGTTCTTGTATATTCTTCTGACATTTCTTCATGTGTGTATGCTTAATAAAATAAATGAATGTGTTTTTTGCCATCATTCCTCTTTTGCTGTGCTGTTTAACTCCTTGGGCTTGGGCACGGAGCCCATTATAACCCTAGGGACGGGATCATTTTCTGCAATTCTAACCACTGTCACTTTAAGCATTAATAACTCTGGGATGCTTTTACTTTTCATTCCGATTCAGACATTGTTTTTTCGCGACATTCTACTTCATGATAGTGGTAAATTTTTGTCGATACTTGCATAATTTCTTGGTGAAAAATTCCACAATTTCATGAAAAAAATTTAAAATGTAGCATTTTTCTAACTTAGAAGCTCTCTGCTTGTAAGGAAAACAGACATTCCAAATAAATGATATATTGATTCACAAATACAATATGTCTACTTTATGTTTGCATCATAAAGTTGATATGTTTTTACTTTTGGAAGACATCAGAGGGCTTCAAAGTTCAGCAGCAATTTTCCAATTTAAAAAAAAAAATTTCAAGATCTGAATTTTTAAGGGACCAGTTCATTTTTTAAGTGGATTTGAAGGGCCTTCATATTAGAAATACCCCACAAATGACCCCATTATATAAACTGCACCCCTCAAAGTATTCAAAATGACATTCAGTAAGTGTGTTAACCCTTTAGGTGTTTCACAGGAATAGCAGCAAAGTAAAGGAGAAAATTCAAAATCTTAATTTTTTACACTCGCATGTTCTTGTAGACCCCCGTAGGCATTGCCACGGGATGCCTGCTGATAGATATCAGTCATTCCGGTCCGATCACCGCCCAGCGGTGATCGGAAATGCGGAGGGCGTATGGATACGCCCTCCGTCCTTAACGACAATGGACGTAAATTTATGTCATGGTGACGTGGTATTTATGCGCCGAAATGATTGCGAGCACCGTAGCGGTGCTCACGTCATGCCCGGCAGGACCCGGCTGATATCAGCAGCCAGAGACCCGCTGGTAATGGCGGACATCCGCGATTGCGCGGATGTCTCCGCCATTAACCCCTCCGATGCCGTGATCAATACAGATCGCGGTAGTTTGAATGGATTATCGGATCGCCCGCAGCGCTGCCGCGGGGATCCGATCATGCAGCATGGCAGCCGGAGGTCCCCTCACCTTGCTCCGTCCATCTCCCGGGGTTTTCTGGTCTGAGATTGAGTAGACCAGAGCAGAAGATCACCGATAATACTGAGCAGTGCTGTGTCCTATACATAGCACTGCACAGTAATTCGCAATCAACTGATTGCAATGAATAGTCCCCTATGGGGACATAAGTGTTAAAAAAAAAAAAAAAAAAAAAAAAAAAGTTAAAGATGTAAAAAAATATAAGTAAAATTAGAAAAATCCCCTTCCCCAATAAGTAAAACGTCCGTTTTTCCCCATTTTACCCCCCAAAAAAGCGTTAAAAAAAATACACATTTGGTATCGCAGCGTGTGTAAAAGTATGAACTATTAAAATATATAGTTAATTATACCGTACAGTGAACGGCGTAAACGTAAAAAATAGAAAAAAAATCCAAAATTGCTGCTTTTTTGTCACATTTTATTTAAAAAAAAAAATGAATAAAAAGTAAAACCTAAGCAAAAGTTGTAGTGATAAAAACTAGAGATCATGGCGCAAAAAAATTAGCCCTCATATCGCCCCATATACGTAAAAATGTGAAAGTTATAGGTGATCAAAATAGGGCAATTTCAAACATACCATATATACTCGAGTATAAGCAGAGTTTTTAAGCACGATTTTTCGTGCTGAAAACACCCCCCTCGGCTTATACTCGAGTGAACTCTCCACCCTCAGTGGTCTTCAACCTGCGGACCTCCAGAGGTTTCAAAACTACAACTCCCAGCAAACCCGGGCAGCCATCGGCTGTCCGGGCTTGGTGGGAGTTGTAGTTTTGAAACCTCTATTCCGGGCCCGAAGCGCGGAGAAGAGGCCCCCCGGTGAAGATGGCAGCCCGGAACCACTATCCCACCGGACGACCTCCCCACCGGACAGTCCTGCAGCACCGGACCAGCGCCGAGCGGAGGTGAGTACAGAACTAAAGGGGGTGAGAGGGGGCTGGATGATGTCGAAGGCCGCAGTGGTCTTCAACCTGCGGACCTCCAGAGGTTTCAAAACTACAACTCCCAGCAAGCTGGGACGGCGACGACGACGACGACGACATGCGGGGGACGACGACGACATGCGGGGGACGACGACGACATGCGGGGGACGACGACGACATGCGGGGACGACGACGACATGCGGGGACGACGACGACATGCGGGGACGACGACGACATGCGGGGACGACGACGACATGCGGGGACGACGACGACATGCGGGGACGACGACGACATGCGGGGACGACGACGACATGCGGGGACGACGACGACATGCGGGGACGACGACGACATGCGGGGACGACGACGACATGCGGGGACGACGACGACATGCGGGGACGACGACATGCGGGGACGACGACGACATGCGGGGACGACGACATGCGGGGACGACGACGACGACATGCGGGGACGACGACGACATGCGGGGACGACGACGACATGCGGGGACGACGACGACGACATGCGGGGACGACGACGACAGGCGGGGACGACGACGACAGGCGGGGACGACGACGACAGGCGGGGACGACGACGACAGGCGGGGACGACGACGACAGGCGGGGACGACGACGACAGGCGGGGACGACGACGACATGCGGGGACGACGACGACATGCGGGGACGACGACGACATGCGGGGACGACGACGACATGCGGGGACGACGACGACATGCGGGGACGACGACGACATGCGGGGACGACGACGACATGCGGGGACGACGACGACATGCGGGGACGACGACGACATGCGGGGACGACGACGACATGCGGGGACGACGACGACATGCGGGGACGACGACGACAGGCGGGGACGACGACGACAGGCGGGGACGACGACGACAGGCGGGGACGACGACGACATGCGGGGACGACGACATGCGGGGACGACGACGACATGCGGGGACGACGACGACATGCGGGGACGACGACGACATGCGGGGACGACGACGACATGCGGGGACGACGACGACATGCGGGGACGACGACGACATGCGGGGACGACGACGACATGCGGGGACGACGACGACATGCGGGGACGACGACGACATGCGGGGACGACGACGACATGCGGGGACGACGACGACGACATGCGGGGACGACGACGACGACATGCGGGGACGACGACGACGACATGCGGGGACGACGACGACATGCGGGGACGACGACGACATGCGGGGACGACGACGACATGCGGGGACGACGACGACATGCGGGGACGACGACGACATGCGGGGACGACGACGACATGCGGGGACGACGACGACATGCGGGGACGACGACGACATGCGGGGACGACGACGACATGCGGGGACGACGACGACATGCGGGGACGACGACGACATGCGGGGACGACGACGACATGCGGGGACGACGACGACATGCGGGGACGACGACGACATGCGGGGACGACGACGACATGCGGGGACGACGACGACATGCGGGGACGACGACGACATGCGGGGACGACGACGACATGCGGGGACGACGACGACATGCGGGGACGACGACGACATGCGGGGACGACGACGACATGCGGGGACGACGACGACATGCGGGGACGACGACGACATGCGGGGACGACGACGACATGCGGGGACGACGACGACATGCGGGGACGACGACGACATGCGGGGACGACGACGACATGCGGGGACGACGACGACATGCGGGGACGACGACGACATGCGGGGACGACGACGACATGCGGGGACGACGACGACATGCGGGGACGACGACGACATGCGGGGACGACGACGACATGCGGGGACGACGACGACATGCGGGGACGACGACGACATGCGGGGACGACGACGACATGCGGGGACGACGACGACATGCGGGGACGACGACGACATGCGGGGACGACGACGACATGCGGGGACGACGACGACATGCGGGGACGACGACGACATGCGGGGACGACGACGACATGCGGGGACGACGACGACATGCGGGGACGACGACGACATGCGGGGACGACGACGACATGCGGGGACGACGACGACATGCGGGGACGACGACGACGACATGCGGGGACGACGACGACATGCGGGGGCGACGACGACATGCGGGGGGCGACGACGACATGCGGGGGGCGACGACGACATGCGGGGGGCGACGACGACATGCGGGGGGCGACGACGACATGCGGGGGGCGACGACGACATGCGGGGGGGGCGACGACGACATGCGGGGGACGACGACGACATGCGGGGGGGGCGACGACGACATGCGGGGGACGACGACGACGACATGCGGGGGACGACGACGACGACATGCGGGGGACGACGACATGCGGGGGACGACGACATGCGGGGGACGACGACATGCGGGGGACGACGACATGCGGGGGACGACGACGACATGCGGGGACGACGACAGGGTGATGCTGATGATGGTGTTAATGATGGGGGTCTGGATGATGACGGGGGGGGGGAATGATTTATTTCCCACCCTAGGCTTATATTCGAGTCAATAACTTTTCCTGGGATTTTGGGGGGAAATTAGGGGCCTCGGCTTATATTCGGGTCGGTTTATACTCGAGTATATACGGTACTAATTTTGTTAAAATGGTTTGAGATTTTTTTTTTTTTAAGCGGTACAATTATAGAAAAGCATATAATCGTGGGTATCATTTTAATCGTATTGACCCACAGAAGAAAACATGTAATTTTTACCGTAAAATGTACAGCGTGAAAACAAAACCTTCCAAAATTTGCTAAATTGCAGTTTTCTTTTCAATTTTCCAACATAAATATTTGTTTGGTTGCGCCATACATTTTATGGTAAAATAATTGATGTCATTACAAAGTACAATTGGTGACGCAAAAAAACAAGCCCTCATATGGGTCTGTGGATGGAAATATAAGAGTTATGATTTTTAGAAGGAGAGGAGGAAAAAACGAAAATGCAAAAATAAAATTGGTCTGGTCCTTAAGTGGTTAAGGACCAAGCCCATTTTGGCCTTAAGGACCTAGGGCGTATGGATACGCCTTGACGTCCTGGTACTTAAGGACCCAGGGCGTATCCATACGCCCGTTTGAATTTCAGTCCCCGCCGCGCGCTGGGCCGGGACCGGGCCGACTGCTGATATCAATCAGCAGGCACCCCGTGCAAATGCCCAGGGAGGTCATCATATCAACCAATCAGATCGCTTCTTTCATTTTTCAGAGCAGCCAGGTAAAACTTCCAAGTGATTTTTGTGACTGACCGGAATAATCCAGGTGCAGTGGCTCAGGTACTACTTACTTTATTGACAAAGATGCAACGCATTTCACTGTGCAAGTGCAACTTCCTCATGCATAGCAAATGTAGGTACATACACTGTTAAATAACCAAGCCCAAACCCTTTACATTTTACATGACATACAATTTACAAAAAGTCTACAAACATAATATGGGTTATAATCAAAATATATTTTTTTGTATACTATTTTAAATATAAGAGACATATAGCAAAGAAAAAAAAACTAGAAGTTGCAGGTGAACGGGACATAGAAAACACTGGTTCACATGCACACTATAGCTGAATCCCGTGCACAATATAGCGGTTGTATACCACTATATAACCACTATAATGTGCACGTGAACCAGCGTTTGTTTTCTAACTCCCATTCACCTGCAACTTCTAGTTTTTTTCTTTGCCATATGTCATTTATAATATATAAGAGTTATAATCAAAGCAATATAATTAATATTTTTGTATACTACTTTAAATAGGTTTGTAGACTTTGTAAATTGTAGATCATCTAACATGTAAAGTAGGGATAGGCCGATATCTTTTTTTGGGCAGATACCGATAATCTGTGGAGATTATGGCCGATAATTTATACTGATATTCCGGTTTAAGTTATTGGCTATTTACACCAACCCCCCCACCACTGCAGATCACTGATTTAAAGCGGGCGCTTTAAATCAATGAACTGCAACGGCTTTTGCAGTGCCATAGACCGCCACCCGCTTCTCTCCACCTGCCTGTCCGGGGGTCCTGAGTCCTATCGCCGCCGCACCGCCCCGGCCCCATTGCCTCCCCCATCCCCGGTTTTATAATTACCTGTTCCCGGGGTCCACTCTACATCTGGCTCCGGTGGCGTCCTCTTGAGCGGTCACTGTGCACACTGAAGGAGACGTCACTCGTCATTGCGCAGTGTGTAACGCAGGACGCAGCAGGAGCCAGAAGTAGCACTGACCCCGGGCACAGGTAATTATAATACCGGGGATGGGGGAGGCAACGGGGCCGGGGCATTATCGGCAAGGTAATTGCCGATACCGATAATGCCCAAAATCGTGATTATCTGCCAAACCGATAATCGGTCGATCCCTAATGTTAAATCTTTTCCAATAAAGGCTAGGGTTTTACATGTTACTGGGAGCCGGAAGTCCATTGTTTTACTGCTGATTACCTCACCTCTGCCCCAGCATCCTTCCCCGAGCTTCCACATGAGAGGTTGTGCTGCTGCTCTCCGGCATGTGGGACATAAGTTGGTGAGCTACCGTAATCTGCTTTACTACATTTGTTTCTGTCATGTGTCACTTTATGCATTAATAACCCTGAGATGCTTAGTCTGATTTTAAGATTGTTTTATTGTGAAATTCTAAATTGTTACTCATACTTGCATAAATTTTACACTTCATACTTATGAGGTTTGTATTTTTCACAAAGAAATTATACGAGAAAAAATTTAGTATTTTTCAAATGACTGATTCACACACACACAATGGGGAAGATTTATTAACCCCTTAAGGACAGCCTTTTTGCAATTCTGACCACTCACTTCATGCATTAATAACTCTGGGATGCTATTACCAGTTATTCTTATTCAGAGATTGTTTTTTCGTGACAAACTCTCTGCTTGTAAGGAAAATGGATATTCCAAATAAATTATATATTGATTCACATATATAATATGTCTACTTTATATTTGCATAATAAAGTTGACAGGTTTTTACTTTTGGAAGACACCAGAGGACTTCAAATTTCAGCAGCAATTTTCTAATTTTTCACAAAATTTTCAAAATCGCAATTTTTCAGGGACCAGTTCAGTTTAAGTGGATTTGAGGGGGTCTTCATTCTAGAAATAACCCATAAATAACCCATTATAAAAACTGCACCCCTCAAAGTGACATTCAAAAAGTTTGTTAACCCTTTAGGCGTTTCACAGGAATAGCAGCAAGGTAAAGGAGAGAATTCAAAATCTTCATTTTTTACACTCGCATGTTCTTGTAGACCCAGTTCTGGGAATTTTATTATAAGAGGTAAAAGGAGAAAAAGCCCCCCCACATTTTTAAGCCAATTTCTCTCGAGTAAGGAAATACCTCATATGTGTGTGTCAAGTGCTCTGTGGGTGCACTGGAGGGCTCAGAAGGGAAGGAGTGACAATGGGATTTTGGAGATTAAGTTTTTCTGAAATGGCTTTTTGGGGGCATGTCCCATTTAGGAAGCCCCTATGGTGCCAGAACAGCAAAAATAAATAAAATAAAAATAAAACACGGCATACTATTTTAGAAACTACACCCCTCAAGGAACGCAACAAGGGGTACAGTGAACCCTAACACCCCACAGGTGCTTGACAAATTTCCGCTAAAGTTGGACGTGAAAATGAAAAAAAATTTTCACAAAAATGCTGGTTTTACCCTTAATTTTTCATTTTCACAAGGGGTAATAGAAGAAATGGGGTTACAAATTTTGGGTAGTATGGAAATACCCCATATATGGATGTAAAGTGTTCTGCGGACGACCTACAATGCTCAGAAGAGAAGGAGCACCATTGAGCTTTCGGTGAGAGAATTTGGTTGAAATAGAAGTCGGGGGGCCATGTGCGTTTACAAAACCCCCGTGGTGCCAAAACAGTGGACCCCCCCCCCCCCCCCCCGCCCCATATGTGACCCTATTTTGGAAACTACACCCCTCACAGAATTTAATAAGGGGTGCAGTGAACATTTGCACCCCATTGGCATTTGACAGACCTTTGGAACAGTGGGCTGTGCAAATGAAAAATTAAATTTTTCATTTTCACGGACCACTGTTCCAAAAATCTGCTAGACACCTGTGGGGTGTAAATGCTCACGGTACCCCTTATTACATTCCGTGAGGGGTGTAGTTTCCAAAATGGTGTCACATGTGGGGGGGTCCACTGTTCTGGCACTATGGGGGCCATGTAAACACACATGGCCTTCAATTTCTGACATTCTCTCTCCAGAAGCCCAATGGCGCTCCTCTTCTGAGAATTGTAGTTCACCCACAGAGCACTTTACATCCACATATGGGGTATGTTCTTACTTAGGAAATGGGGCTACACATTTTGGGGAGCTTTTCCCTTGTGAAAATGAAAAATGTAGGGTAACACCAGCATTTTAGTGAAATACATTTTTTCTTCATTTTCACATCCAACTTTAACGGAAATTTGTCAAACACCTGTGGGGTGTTAAGGCTCACTATACCCCTTGCTACGTTCAGTGAGGGGTGTAGTTTCCAAAATGGGGTCACATCTGGGTATTTATTGTTTTGCCTTTATGTCAGAACCGCTGTAAAATCAGCCACCCCTGTGCAAATCACCAATTTAGGCCTCCATTGTACATAGTGCGCTCTCACCTCAGCCTTGTGCGTCCGTAGAGCACTTTACGCCCCCCATATAGGGTAGTTCTGTACTAAGGAGAAGTTGTGTTACAAATTTTGGAGGTCTTATTTTCCTTTTATCGCTTGTGAAAAAGCCCCCCAAAATTTGTAACGCAATTTCTCCCGAGTACGGAGATACCCCATATGTGGCCCTAAACAGTTTCCTTGAAATACAACAGGTAGGGCTGGGCGGTATACCGGTTCATATCGAATACCGACATTTTTGGGCTACACGATATGAATTTTTCCCATACCGCAATACCGGTTGGGCCCCTCCCCCTTGGGAATGAATTATCAGCCCAGCGCTGTCCCCACATCGCGGAACTAATCATACGTGACCCGCCAGCGCTGTTCTTATGTACAGAATCTGCTGCATAATTATGCAGCGGATTATGCAGCGGTGTTCAGTCAATTTACTTTGAACTCTGCAGCTTAACCCATTAAGGACACAGGGCGTACCTGGGACTTCTGGCCCCTGCCGCTTGCCAGGCGGGGACCGGACCAGGATGCCTGGTAGCATCCCGTGCCAATATCTGGGGGGGTTCCCGAAAGGGCACCAATCACCGTTGTCCAGCAAGTGTGTGGTGGCACCAGCCACCCGGGGTCCGGTGTGGCAGCAGTGGTCACCTGCAGCGGCGGTCCCGGTGGGCTGTTGTGGAACAGCAGGAGGTAGGCGCTGTTTGCATCCTGCTGTTGCTTAGCAACAACTCACAGCATGTGCAGCCAAAGGGCATGCTGGGAGTTGTAGTTTTGCAACAGCTGGGGGCACACTTTTTATGAAAGTGTGCCCCCAGCTGTTACATACCTACAATGCTCGGACAGCCAAAGGGCATGCTGGGATTTGTTGTAGTGTGCCACCAGCTGTTGCAAAACTACAACGCTCAGCATGCCCTTCGGCTGTCAATGCATGCTGAGAATTTTGCAACAGCTGTAGGCATACTGGTTGCGAAAAACTAACAAATTTAGTGTTTCATAACTAGTGTGCCTTCAGCTGTTTCAAAACTACAGGGTGGGCCATTTATATGGATACACCTTAATAAAATGGGAATGGTTGGTGATATTAACTTTCTGTTTGAGGTACATTAGTATATGTGAGGGAGGCAAACTTTTCAAGATGGGTGGAATTTCACAAGAAAAACAATTATGTGCTTGTTTTTAACTTAAATTTAATCTTTCATGAGTAATTTATAAGTTTCTGACCACTTATAAAATGTGTTCAATGTGCTGCCCATTGTGTTGGATTGTCAATGCAACCCTCTTCTCCCACTCTTTACACTCTGATAACACCACCGCAGGAGAAATGCTAGCACAGGCTTCCAGTATCCGTAGTTTCAGGTGCTGCACATCTCATATCCCCACAGCATAGACAATTGCCTTCAGATGACCCCAAAGATAAAAGTCCAAGGGGGTCAGATCGGGAGACCTTGGGGGGGCAATTCAACTTGCCCACGACGACCAATCCACTTTCCAGGAAACTGTTCATCTAGGAATGCTCGGACCTGACACCCATAATGTGGTGGTGCACCATCTTGCTGGAAAAACTCAGGGAACATGCCAGCTTCAGTGCATAAAGAGGGAAACACATGCAGCAATTTTGCATATCCAGTGGCCTTGAGGCATTGATGAAGAATGGCCCCACTATCTTTGTACCCCATATACCACACCATGCCATCAATTTTTGTGTTCCAACAGTCTTGGAGGGATCTATCCAATGTGATTTAGTGTCAGACCAATAGCGGTGGTTTTGTTTGTTAATTTCACCATTCACATAAAACTTTGCCTCATCACTGAACAAAATCTTCTGCGTAAACTGAGGGTCCTGTTCCAATTTTTGTTTTGCCCATTCTGCAGCACCTGAAACTACGGATACTGGAAGCCTGTGCTAGCATTTCTCCTGCGGTGTTGCTATCAGTGTGTGAAGAGTGGGGGAAGAGGGTTGCATTGACAATCCAACACAATGGGCAGCACATTGAACACATTTTATAAGAGATCAGAAACTTGTAAACTCATGATAGAAGTTAAAGTTATGTTAAAACCAAGCACATCATTGTTTTTCTTGTGAAATTTCCAATAAGTTTGATGTGTCACATGAGCCTCTTCCTATTGAAAAAACAAAAGTTGGATTCAAAATGGCCAACTTCAAAATGGCCGCCATGGTCACCACCCATCTTGAATAGTTCTCCTCCTCCCCCCCCCCCCCTCCTCACATATACTAATGTGCCACAAACCGGAAGTTAATATCACCAACCATTGCCATTTTATTAAATGGTCACTCTCATTAAAACTAATTTTTGCTACTGCACTCCTTATGGTAAATAAATATTTCTAATATAATTTGTTTAAAAAAAAAGTTTTCTATGTCTTATTTGTGCTTAAAAAGCTCAAGAGCACATTTTCCCCCATCTCATACACTCATACACAGACTTTGGACCGAAGCCCAAACACAGGAAGTGCAGCCTGGAGTGCTGAGGGGGGGGGGGGGGGGGGGGGGGGTGTCCAGCCCCATCCAATCATAGTTCCTCTCACACTTAACTGCCATATGCTGTTGGATGGACAGCACTCCAGGCTGCACTTACTTTGTTTGGGCTTCGGTCCAAAGTCTGTGTATAAGATGGGGAAAATGTGCTCTTGAGCTTTTTTTAAGCACAAATAAAACTTTTTTTTAAGCAAAGTATATTGGAAATATTTTTTATTTACCGTAAGGAGTGCAATAGCAAAAATTAGTTTTAATGAGAGTTATCCTTTAATCCCTTAACGACGCTGGACGTATATTTACGGCTACCGCGATATGAAGCGGGATCGCGCCGCGATCCTGCATCATATCGCGTCGGTCCCGGCACTCATCAACGGCCGGGACCCGCGGCTAATACCACACATCGACGATCGCGGCGATGTGCGGTATTAACCCTTTAGAAGCGGCGGTCAAAGCTGACCGCCGCTTCTAAAGTGAAAGTGACCCGGCTGTTCGGGACAGCCGCGGAGAAATCGCGGCGTCCCGAACAGCTTGCAGGACCCCGGGAGAGCCTTTACCTGCCTTGTCTGTGTCCGATCGGCAAATGACTGCTCCGTGCCTGAGATCCAGGCAGGAGCAGTCAAGCGCCGATAACACTGATCACAGGCGTGTTAATACACGCCTGTGATCTGTGTAGAAGATCAGTGTGTGCAGTGTTATAGGTCCCTATGGGACCTATAACACTGCAAAAAAAAAAAAGTAAAAAAAAGTGTTAATAAAGGTCATTTAACCCCTTCCCTAATAAAAGTTTGAATCACCCCCCTTTTCCCATAAAAAAAATAAGTGTAAAAAAATTAAATAAATAAACATATGTGGTATCGCCGCGTGCGTAAATGTCCGAACTATAAAAATATATAATTAATTACACCGCACGGTCAATGGCGTACGCGCAAAGAAATTCCAAAAGAGCGCATTTTTGGTCACTTTTTATACCATTACAAAAATGAATAAAAGTGATCAAAAAGTCGATCAAAACAAAAATCATACCGATAAAAACTTCAGATCACGGCGCAAAAAATGAGTCCTCATACCGCCCTGTACGTGGAAAAATAAAAAAGTTATAGGGGTCAGAAGATGACATTTTTAAACGTATAAATTTTCCTGCATGTAGTTATGATTTTTTCCAGAAGTGCGACAAAATCAAACCTACATAAGTAGGGTATCATTTTAACCGTATGGACCTACAGAATGATAAGGTGTAATTTTTACCGAAATATGCACTGCGTAGAAACGGAAGCCCCCAAAAGTTACAACATTGCGTTTTTTCTTCGATTTTGTCGCACAATGATTTTTTTTTCCGTTTCGCCGTGCATTTTTGGGTAAAATGACTAATGTCACTGCAAAGTAGAATTGACGACGCAAAAAATAAGCCATAATATGGATTTTTAGATGGAAAATTGAAAGGGTTATGATTTTTAAAAGGTAAGGAGGAAAAAATGAAAGTGCAAAAACGGAAAAAACCCTGAGTCCTTAAGGGTTAAGGTGTTTCCATATAAATGGCCCACCCTGTACAACTCCCAGCATCCACGGTCTGTCAATGCATGCTGGGAGGTTGTAGCTTTGCAACAGCTGGAGGTCTGTGCATCTGGAGGTCTGAATGTACAGGGTACATTCACATGGGCAGGGGATTACAGCGAGTTTCCAGCTTCAAGTTTGAGCTGCAGCAAATTGTGTGAACCCCAGCCCGTGTGACTGTACACTAAAAACACTACACTACATATACACGCAACCCTTACACTGTCTCTCCCTTCCCCTATAAAAATGTAAAAACCATCTCGTATGGCACCGTTTCCAAAACGGAGCCTCCAGCTGCTGCATAACAACAACTCCCAGTATTGCTGGACAGCTTCCAGTTTCCAAAATAGTTGCTTTTTTTATTGTTCTGGCACTATGGGGTCTTCCTAAATGTGACATGCGCCCCCCCCCCCCCCCCCCCCCCCCCAAAAGCCAATTTCAGCTAAATTCGCTTTCCTAAATCCCATTGTCGCCCTTTCCCTTCTGAGCCCTCTAGTGCACCCACAAAGCACTTTACATCCACAAATGGGGTATTGCCTTACTTGAGAGATATTGGTGTTACAAATATTAGGGGACATTTTCTCCTATTACCCCTTGTGAAAATTAAAAATTTGGGTAACATCAGCATTGGTGAAGAAAAAAAAAAAACAACTTAATTTTCCACTTTCACGTTCCAATTTGACAAACTTTAGTAATCACCTGTGGGGTATTAAAACTCACTATACCCCTTGTTACATTCCGTGAGGGGTGTTTCCCAAAATGTATTTTATTTTTTTGCTGTTCTGGCACCATTGGGGCTTCCTAAATGAGACATGCCTCCCAAAAACCATTTCAGCAAAATTTGCTCTCAAAAGTCCCATTCCCTTCTGAGCCCTGTAGTGCACTTTACATCCACATATGGAGGGATTTTCTTAACCCCTTAAGGACTTTCGGTTTTTCTGTTTTTTGCACTTTCGTTTTTTCCTCCTTACCTTTTAAAAATCATAACCATTTCAATTTTCCACCTAAAAATCCATATTATGGCTTATTTTTTGCATCGCCAATTCTACTTTGCAGTGACATTAGTCATTTTATCCAAAAATGCACGGCGAAACGGAAAAAAATATCATTGTGCGACAAAATCGAAGAAAAAATGCCATTTTGTAACTTTTGGGGGCTTCCGTTTCTACACAGTGCATATTTCGGTAAAAATTACACATTATTCTGTAGGTCCATACGGTTAAAATGATACCCTACTTATATAAGTTTGATTTTGTCGCACTTCTGGAAAAAATCATAACTACATGCAGGAAAATTTATACGTTTAAAAATGTCATCTTCTGAGCCCTATAACTAACTTTATTTTTCACGTACAGGGCGGTATGAGGACTCATTTTTTGCGCCGTGATCTGAAGTTTTTATCGGTATGATTTTTGTTTTGATCGGACTTTTTGATCACTTTTTATTCATTTTTAATGGTATAAATTAAAAAGTGACCAAAATGCGCTTTTTTTGAATTTGGAATTTTTTTGCGCGTATGCCATTGACCGTACGGTTTAATTAATTATAGATTTTTATAGTTCGGACATTTACCGCAGCAGAGATACCACATATGTTTGTTTTTTTATGGGAAAAGGGGGTGATTCAAACTTATTAGGGAAGGGGTTAAATGACCTTTATTAACCCTTTTTTTTTACTTTTTTTTGCAGTGTTATAGGTCCCATAGGGACCTATAACACTGCACACACTGATCTCTTACACAGATCACTGGCGTGTATGAACACGCCTGTGATCAGTGTTAATCGGCGCTTGACTGCTCCTGCCTGGATCTCAGGCACGGAGCAGTCATTCGCCGATCGGACACCGAGGAGGCAAATAAGGGCCCTCCCGGTGTCCTGCCAGCTGTTCGGGACGCCGCGATTTCACCGCGGCGGTCCCGAACAGCCCGGGTCACTTTCACTTTCGCTTTAGAAGCGGCGGTCAGCTTTGACCGCCGCTTCTAAAGGGTTAATACCGCACATCGCCGCGATCGGCGATGTGTGGTATTAGCCGCGGGTCCCAGCCGTTGATGAGCGCCGGGACCGACGCGATATGATGCGGGATCGCGGCGTGATCCCGCTTCATATCTCGGGAGCCGGCGCAGGACGTAAATATACGTCCTGCGTCGTTAAGGGGTTAATAAAAAGAAACTTACAAATTTTGGGGGCATTTTCTCCATTTATTCCTTGTCGAAATGAAAAAAAAAAGGGTCTACAAGAACATGTTAGCTGTTAGTTTTCTCCTCCACTTTGCTGCTATTCCTGGGAAACACCTGAAGGGTTAAACAATGTAATTTCTGAATAATTTGAGGGGTCCAGTTTCATAGTTGGGTCCTTTCTGGGTATTTACCATAAAGACCCTCAAATTTACAAACTGAATTGGTCCCTGAAAAATTCAGATTTTGTAATTTTCGTGAAAAATTTGAAAATTGCTGCTAAACTTTGAAGCCCTCTAATGTCTTCAGAGTAAAAAGGTCAGCTTTATGGTGCAAACATAAAGTAGACATATTGTATGTGTAAATTAAATTCGGCATGTCTATTTTCCTTACAAGCAGAGAGCTTCAATGTTATAAAATGCAAAATTTTCATATTTCATGAAATATTATAATTTTTCACAAAAAAAAAAGATGCAAGCATTGACGAAAATGTACCACTAAAAGAATAGGTCACGAAAAAAAAAAGAAAAAAACTCTGAATCAAAGTAAAAGCATCCCAGAGTTATTAAAGGAGTAGTCCAGTGGTGATTCAGTGGTGAGCAACTTATCCCCTATCCTAAGGATAGGGGATAAGTTGCAGATCGCGGGGGGTCCGACCGCTGGGGCCCCCAGCGATCTCCTGTACGGAGCCCCGACAGCCCGCGGGAAGGGGGCGTGTCGTCCTCCGCACGAGGCGGCGGCCGACACGCCCCTCAATACAACTCTATGGCAGAGCCGAAGCGCTGCCTTTGGCAATCTCCGGCTCTGCCATAGAGATGTATTGAGGGGGCGTGTCGGCCGCTGCTTGGTGCGGGGGTCGAGACCCGCTATCTGGGCCGAGAGCCGGGGCCCCGTACAGAGAGATCGCAGGGGGCCCCAGCGGTCGGACCCCCCACGATCTCAAACTTATCCCTTATCCTTAGGATAGGGGATAAGTTTTTCACCACTGGACTACCCCTTTAATGCTTAATGTGACCGTGGTCAGATGTGCAAAAAATGTTCTGGTCCTTAAAGGGGTACTCCGCCCCTGGCATATTATCCACTATCCAAAAGGATAGGGGATAAGATGTTAGATCGCCGTGGTCCCACTGCTGGGGACCCCAGGGATCGCCGCTGCGGCACCCCGCCATTATTGCTGCACAGAGCGAGTTCACTCTGTGCGTAATGACGGGCGATACAGGGGCCGGAGAAGCGTGACGTCATGGCTCCGCCCCTCATGACATCACGGCACGTCCCCTTAGTGCAAGTCTATGGCAGGGGGCGTGACGACCGCCACACCCCCTCCCATAGACTTGTACTGACGGGGTCGGGCCGTGACGTCACGGGGGGCGGAGCTATGACGTAACAATGCTCCGGCCCCTGTATTGCCCGTCACTACGTGCCGAGCGATCTCGCTCTGCGCAGTAATGATAGCGGGGTGCTGCAGCAGCGATCCCTGGGGTCCCCAGCAGCGATCCCCCGGCGATCTGACATCTTATCCCCTATCCTTTGGATAGGGGATAAGATGTCTAGGGGTGGAGTACCCCTTTAACGTTATAAAGGCCTTTGTCCTTAAGGGGTTAAAAGGGGAACAATTGTGTGTGTGTGTGTGGGGGGGGGGGGGGAATTTAATCAACTGGTGCCAGAAAGTTTTACAGATTTGTAAATTACTTCTATTAAAAAATCTTAAACCATTCCGTGCTGACCACAGTGCTCTCTGCTGACACCTTTGTCCATGTCAGGAACTGTCCAGAGCCAGATAGGTTTGCTATGGGGATTTGCTCCTACTCCAGACAGTTCCTAAAATGGACAGAGGTGTCAGCAGAGAGTACTGTGGTCAGGCAAAGGAAATAAAAAAAATAAAAAAAATAAAATAAAAAGAACTTCCTGTGGAGTATATAGCAGCTAATAAGTACTGGAAGGATTAAGATTTTTTTTAACAGAAGTCATTTACAAACCTTTTTAACTTTTTAGCTTAGTAGTGAAATGCAGCCACACTTAGCTGTCTGTGCATCTGTCTGAAAAAACACTTATCCAAAGTCAGCAACAGTTAGATCGGTATGCAAGGGGTCCGCCAGGCCTCAACTTTACTTCAGTGTTGGGACAGATGTCTGATTGACAGGTCCTCAGCTCACGTGCTGGCAATCCATTCTATGGCACGTGGCGAGATATTTCAGGGAGCTCTTTCTCCCAGGACCTTCCAGCTTAGTGCAAGAGGAAGAGTGTGAGTAAGCTCTCACTGAGACATCTCGCTGCACAAACAGAAAAAAGCGTTCTGAGGACCTGTGTGTCCTTCACACAGACCCAGCACTGACAAAGGAGAGAGAGACATGGTGGCCCCAAGAGCATTATGCTTATACATACTTGACAGTTTAGGGGGTAAACTCTGGTGACAGTTGTGCTTTAAAATCTACATTATAATTTGTGCAAAAAAAATAAAATATGTAGCAAAATATGACAGATGTAAATTCCCCAACAACCCGAAAAAAACAGAAACTGATTAAAATACCTTGTACCATCTTCTTGGAGGAGTTTGTAGATGAGGATTTAACTGCAAAACAATGGTAAAATATTACTAGTAGACTTTAATGAGCAAAACCTTCAACAGTGTGAGACATTCTATTGAAGGGGTTATCCAGGTTTAGAAAAATGAAGTTAAGTTTTCCTATAATCTGCACCACACCTGCCTTGGGGTTGTGTGTGGTTTTACAGCTTGGATCAACTGAACTGAGCTGCAATATAACAAGTGCGGTGGGTTTTTTGTTTTGATCCTGGATTATCCCTTTAAAGTTTTTTTTACTAAAAACAAGCCTATAGAGTAACTAAAGTACCACAATTTGTATAAAAATGGAAAAACGGCCTACTTTTAACAATGTTAGGCTGGGTTCACACCATGTTTTTGCAATACAGTTCCCGTATATGTTTTCTATGTGAAAACCGTACGGAACCGTATTGGAAACTGTATGCATTGACTCTCCATTGAAAACCGTATGCCAAAAGATGCATCAGGTTGTGTCCGTTTTGCATCCTGTACGGTTTTGTCAGTTTTTTTCCTGTACCCAAAACCGTAGTCTATGACTGTTTTAGGTCCGGTTGAAAAACTGTATTAAACCGTATAAGTTTTTTTTTTTTTTTTGTTTTTTTTTTTTTTACATGGGAGTCAGTGGGAACTGTACAGAACTGTATGTGCATACAGTTCCATCCGGTTTTCACCATATGGTTTTTGACTTTGCAGTTTTTTCTTGGAATTTCAATCAAACAAGTAAAACTTTTTCAAAATGGAGCGAAGAGTTAAAAACGTATACGTTTCTTCCTTAAAAAACCTGATGCAACCGGATGTCATTTTTCAAACCGTATATGGTTTTTAACTATATACGGGTTAAAATTTGTACACGTTTTAATACAGTTTAGTCAGGTTTTGAGGACTCTGTTTTTCCTCAAAAACTTGATACGGGAACTGTATTGCAAAAACTTGGTGTGAACCCAGCCTTATACGCAGCTAAGGCCTTGTCCACATTAGTGTGGGAGGCTCTGTTCAGGGCTGAACTAAAATAGACTGGATGCCAAAGGGCACGATGGAGCACATGGCTGGCAGGAACCTGTGCCAGAGGGGCCTTTGCTCCTATTTAAGGGGTACTTCAGTGGAAAAATAAAAAAATAAATCATCATCAACTGGTGCCAGAAAGTTAGAGATTTTTTAATTCCTTTTAATTACAAATATTAATCCTTCCAGTATTTATCAGCTGCTGTATGCTCCAAAGGAAGTTCTTTTCTTTTTGAATTTCTTTTCTGTCTGATCACAGCACTCTGCTGACACCTATCCATGTCAGGAACTGCACAGAGCAGGAGAAAATCACCACATTCTGCTCTGAACAGTTCCTGACATAGGACAGAGGTATGACCAGAAAGCACTGGTCAGGCAGAAAAGAAATTCAAAAAGAAAAAACTTCACGTGGAGCATACAGCAGCTGATAAGTACTGGAGGGATTAAGATTTTTGAATGGAAGTAATTTACAAATCTGTTTAACTTTCTGGCACCAGTTAAAAAAATAAAAATAAAAATCCACCAGACAAAGCATTTTTCAGTTTATTTGCACTTTTGTTTTTTCCTCCTTACCTTTTAAAAATCATAACCCTTTCAATTTTGCACCTAAAAATTCACATGAGGGCTTATTTTTTGCGACACTAATTCTACTTTGTAATTAGTCATTTAAAAATCTATGGTGAAATGGTGGGAAACAAAAAATCATTGTGCGACAAAATTCAAGAAAAAAACTTTTGTAAATGTTGGGGGCTTCCTTTTCTATGCAGTACATTTTTCAGTAAAAATGACACCTTATTCTGTAGGTCCATACAATTAACCCCTTAATGACCAAGCACATTTTCACCTTAAAGGGGTGAAAACCTTTTTTCCTTTAAATCTACTGGTGACAGAAAGTTAAACATTTGTAAATTACTTCTATAAAAAAATCTTAATCCTTCCTGTACTTATTAGCTGCTGAATACTACAGAGGAAATTATTTTCTTTTTGGAATGCTCTCTGATGACATGACCACAGTTCTCTCTGCTGACGTTATAATAATAATAATGCTTTATTTACTGTTATCCTTAGTGGGATTTAAACCAAGTCCCCAGCACTGCAAGGCAGCAGTGCTAACCACTGAGCCACCATGCTGCCCTTAGCATACATCTGCTATGCATGGTTGCTAAAATGGACAGATGTCAGAAGAGAGCACTGTGCTCGTGATGTCATCAGTGTTCCAAAAAGAAAGGAATTTCCTCTGTAGAATTCAGCAGCTAATAACTACTGGAAGGATTAAGATTTTTTTAATAGAAGTAATTTACAAATATGTTTAACTTTCTGCCACCAGTTGATTTAAAAAGAAAAAAAAGGTTTTCACCGGAGTACCCCTTTAACGACGCAGGACGTATATTTACATCCTGCGCCGGCTCCCACGATATGAAGCGGGGTCGCGCTGCGACCCCGCATCACATCGCGTCGGTCCCGGCGCTCATCAACGGCCGGGACCCGCGGCTAATACCACACATCGCCGATCGCGGCAATGTGTGGTATTAACCCTTTAGAAGCGGCGGTCAAAGCTGACCGCCGCTTCTAAAGCGAAAGTGAAAGTATCCCGGCTAGTATCCCCCTCCGCCCCCAATGTGAACGTACAGTGTACACTCACATGGGCCGAGGTTTACAGTAAGTATCCGGCTGCAAGTTTGAGCTGGGGCAAATTTTCGGCCGCAGCTCAATCTGCTAGCGAGAAACTACTGTGAACCCCCGCCCGTGTGACTGTACCCTAAAAAACACTGCACTAACAAAAAACTTAAAAAAAAAGTAAAAAACACTACATACACATGCCCCTACACAGCCCCCCTCAATAAAAATGAAAAACGTCTGGTACGCCACTGTTTCCAAAACGGAGCCTCCAGCGGTTGCAAAACTACAACTCCCAGCATGCACTGATAGACCGTACATGCTGGGAGTTGTTGTTTTGCAACAGCTGGATGACCTGTAGTGCGCCAGCAGAGCAATTTTCACCCCCATATGGGGTGTTTTCTGAATCGGGAGAAATTGGGCTTCAAATTTTGGTGGGTATTTTCTGCCATTGCCCTTTTTAAAAATTTAAAATTTTTGGGAAACCAAGCATTTTAGGTAAAAAAAAAAAAATTTTTTTTTACATATGCAAAAGTCGTGAATCACCTGTGGGGTATTAAGGTTCACTTAACCCCTTGTTACGTTCCGAGGGGTCTAGTTTCCAAAATGGTATGCCATGTGTTTTTTTTTTTTTTTGCTGTCCTGGCACCATAGGGGCTTCCTAAAGGTGACATGCCCCCCCAAAAACCATTTGTCGCTCCTTCCCTTCTGAGCCCTCTACTGCGCCAGCTGAACAATTAACATAGACATATGAGATATGTCCTTACTCGAGAGAAATTGGGTTTCAAATACAAGTAAAAATGTTCTCCTTTTTACCCCTTGCAAAAATTCAAAAATTGGGTCTACAAGAACATGCGAGTGTAAAAAATGAAGATTTAGAATTTTCTCCATTTTGCTGCTATTCCTGTGAAACACCTAAAGGGTTAATACACTTACTGAACGTCATTTTGAATACTTTGGGGGGGTGTAGTTTTTATAATGGGGTCTTTCTAATATGAAGACCCTTCAAATCCACTTCAAAACTGAACTGGTCCCTGAAAAATAGTGAGTTTGAAAATTGTGAAAAATTTCAAAATTGCTGCTGAACTTTGAAGCCCTCTGGTGTCTTCCAAAAGTAAAAACTCAAATTTTATGATGCAAACATAAAGTAGACATATTGTATATGTGAACCCAAAAAATTTTTTTTTTGAATATCCATTTTCCTTACAAGCAGAGAGCTTCAAAGTTAGAAAAATGCTAAATTTTCATTTTTTTCATCAAATTTGGGGATTTTTCACCAAGAAAAGATGCAAGTTACCATAAAATTTTACCACTAAGTTAAAGTAGAATATGTCACGAAAAAACAGTCTCTGAATCAGAATGATAACTAAAAGCATTCCAGAGTTATTAATGTTTAAAGTGACAGTGGTCAGATTTGCAAAAAACGCTCTGGTCCTTAAGGTGTAAAATGGCCCTGTCCTTAAGTGGTTAAATTTACTTTTCAGACTTATAGACGGAATCCATTACTAAGACAGGGCTTAGCGCTAACCCCCAATTTTTACACCATTACCCACCGCCACAGGGGTTTTGGAAAGAGCTGGTACCAACAGGCCCTAAGCGTTAAAAATGGCGCTCCTGGGCGTAGGCAGTAGCAGGCTTGTGTAATTAAGGCTGGGCAGGGCCAGTAACAATGGTCCTTGCCCACCCTAGTAACATCAGGCTGTTGCTGTTTAGTTTGTATCTGGCTGGCTGAGAATGAAAAAAGGGGACCACCACTTTTTAAATTATTTATGCAAAAAACATGTGGGGGTTATTCGTATTTTCATTCTCAGCCAGATACCAACCAAGCAGCAACAGGCGCCCCCGTGATGAAGAAATGAGCCCTCGCACATCCCCGTATATGGAAAAATAAAAAAGATAGAGGGGTCAGAAGATTGGTAACACGAGCCACACCAGAGAGGCAGTGGGAGATTAGGGAGGTAAATAAGTGGCTCAGAAGCTGGTGTAGGAAGGAGGGGTTTGGGTTCATGGAGAACTGGGGCGACTTCGCTGTTGGATACCGGCTCTACCGTAGGGATGGGCTGCATCTCAATGGGGAGTGTGCAGCTGTGCTTGGGGAGAAGATGGCTAGAATGGTGGAGGAGTGTTTAAACTAGGGACTTGGGGGGGGGAAGAGATGTAACAGACAACATAGAGAGGGAAGAGAGTAGATAGAGAGGGGGAACTTATTAATGTACCTGGGGTGGAGCTGAGGGAGGGGTTAGAGTAGTTAATAGGGATAGGTATCATGGGAAAAAGAAAAAAATAGAATTGAATAGGGCTGGCAGTATACCGGTTCATACAGAATACCGACATTTTTGGGCTGCACAATATGAATTTTTCCCATACCGCAATACCGGTTGGGCCCGTGCCCCTTGGGAATGAATGAATTATCAACCCAGCGCTGCGCTGTTCCCACATCGGGGAACTGATCCTATGTGACCCGCCAGCGCTGTTCAGCTTACCCCCCCAATTATTTATCAGCCCAGCGGGGTACTACTCACATCTGTCACCCGCAAGCACTGCCCTCTTTGTCACGGCCGCCTGCGCTGGAACTCTATACTGTACGCCGGTGGTCTCCAACCTGCAGACCTCCAGATGTTGCAAAACTACAACTCCCAGCATGCCCGGACAGCCAATGCTGTACGCTGTATCCCTATGCCTGGGCTGCAAAAGATTTTTTTAAAAAAATCAACGTTAACTTACCTACGTCGGCCTTATGCTGGGGACGGGAACGTCTGACATCCGTCAGCCCATCACCGGCCACAGCGATGTCCCGCCCCGGCCAGTGACAGGCTGAGCCCACTGTCACGTAAGAAGCTCTGGCCAGCTTCTTACCTGACAGTGTGCTCAGCCTATCACTGGCCGGGGCGGGACATCGCTGTGGCCGGTGATAGGCTGACGGCTGTCCGAAGTTCCAGTCCCAAGGAACAGCGTAAGGCCGACGTAGGTAAGTTAATTTCCTTAATCTTTTGCAGCCCGGGCAAAGGGATACGGCGTACAGCAGTGGTCTCAAACCTGCAGTCCTCCAGCAGTTGCAGAACTACAGCTCCCAGCATGCCCGGACAGCCATTGGCTGTACGGGCATGCTGGGAGTTGTTTTGCAACATCTGGAGGTCCGCAGATTGAAGACCACTGGCGTACAGTATAGAGTTCCATCGCCAGTCACACAGGTGGCCGCCAACAAAGGAGGAGGGCAGTGCTTGCAGGTGACATTTGAGTAGTACCCCGCTGGGCTGATAATTGGGGGGGGGGGGAGCAGAACAGCGCTGGCGGGTAACATGATTTGGGGGGGTGAAATAAATACCGTTATATACCGTGGAACCGCCATAAGTTACAAAAATACAGTGATACACATATTTAGTCATACCGCCCAGCCCTACCATTGAATTGCGTGTTGACTAATGCCACAAATCTGACCAACAAAACTGATTAACTCCTATCAGGAAACTCACCATAAACGCCCGCCAGTGAGAATGTACCCTCTACACTACCACAAAATAAAGGGTAACACACTACATATACAACCCCTTATACTGTCGTCGTCGTCCCCCCACCCAATAAAAATGAAAAACGTATTGTACGGCAGTGTTTCCAAAAGGAAGATTCCTGCTGTAGCAAACCAACAACTCCCATCATTTCTGGACAGCCACTGACTGTCCAGGCATGCTGGGAGTTTTGCAACAGCTGGAGGCACCCTGTTTGGGAATCACTGGCGAAGAATACCCTATGCAATCCCTAATCTAGTCCTCAAATGCACATGGTGCTCTCTCACTTCGGAGCCCTGTCTTATTTCAAGTAAACAGTTTAGGGCCACATATGGGGTATTTCCGTACTTGGGAGAAATTGCACTACAGATTTAGTTTTTTTTCTCCTTTTACCCCTTATAAATAGGAAAAGTTGGGGGCTACACCAGCTTGTTAGTGTAAATTTTTTATTTTTGTACACTAACATGCTGGTGTTGCCCCATACTTTTATTTTAACAAGCTGTAAAAGGAAAAAAACAGCCCCAAAATTTGTAACAATTTCTCCTGAGTATGGAAATACCCCATATGTGGGTGTAAAATGCTCTGCGGGTGCACAAGGCTCAGGAGAGAGCGCACTATGTACATTTGAGGCCTAAATTGGTGATTTGCACAGGGGTGGATGATTTTACAGCGGTTCTGACAAACCCAAAAAAATGAATACCCACATGTGACCCCCATTTTGGAAACTACACCCCTCACGGAACATAAGGGAATTCACAAAAATGCCGGTGTATTATATAGAGCTGGGCGGTATGGCCAAATATGTGTTCACGGTATTTTTTTTAAATTACGGCGGTTCCACGGTATATAACGGTATTTTCACCCCCCAAATCATGTGACCCGCGCGCGGTGTTCAGCAATCCCCCCCCCCCCCAATCATGTGACACCCCCCCCCCAATTAATAATCAGCCCAGCGGGGCACTACTCATGTTACATAGTTAGTACGGTCGAAAAAAGACATATGTCCATCAAGTTCAACCAGGGAATTAAGGGGTAGGGGTGTGGCGCGATATTGGGGAAGGGATGGGATTTTATATTTCTTCATAAGCATTAATGTTATTTTGTTCCATAAATGTATCTAATCCTGTTTTAAAGCTGTTAATTGTTCCTACTGTGACCAGTTCCTGAGGTAGACCGTTCCATAAATTCACAGTCCTCACGGTAAAGAAGGCGTGTCGCCCCTAGAGACTAAACTTTTTCTTCTCCAGACGGAGGGAGTGTCCCCTCGTCCTTTGGGGGGGTTTAACCTGGAACAGTTTTTCTCCATATTTTTTGTATGGGCCATTAATATACTTATATACGTTTATCATATCCCCCCTTAAACGTCTCTTCTCAAGACTAAACAATTGTAACTCCTTTAATCGCTCCTCATAGCTAAGATGTTCCATGCCCCATATTAGTTTAGTCGCGCGTCTCTGCACCCTTTCCAACTCCGCAGTGTCCCTTTTATGGACAGGTGCCCAAAACTGAACAGCATATTCCAGGTGAGTCACCCGCAAGTCACTGCCCTCCTCTTTGTTGGGGGCCGCCAGGCGCTGGCACTCACTGTACGCCAGTGGTCTCCAACCTGCGGACCTTCAGATGCTACAAAACTACAACTCCCAGCATGCCCGGACAGCCAACGGCTGTCCGGGCATGCTGGGAGTTGTAGTTTTGCAACAGCTGGAGGTCTGCAGGTTGGAGACCACTGCTGTCCGCTGTATTCCTATGCCGGGCTGCAAAACAAAGAAACGAAACTCTAAACTCACCTACTGTCGGGGCCACACGCTGTGGACTGGGGAGGACAGGCGTCAGCCTATCACCGGCCGGAGCGTTGTCCCGCCCCTGCCAGTGATAGGTTGAGCCCACTGTCATGTAAGAAGCCGGCCAGAGTTTCTTACATGACAGTGGGCTCAGCCTATCACTGCGGCCGATGATAGGCTGATGGCTGTCCAGCATTCCAGTCCCCAGCGTGTGGCCCCGACAGTAGGAGAGTTTAAAGTTTATTTTCTTTATGTTTTGCAGCCCGGGCATAGGAATACAGCGGACAGCAATGGTCTCCAACCTGCGGACCTCCAGCTGTTGCAAACTTACAATTCCCAGCATGCCTGGACAGCCATTGGCTGTCCGGGCATGCTGGGAGTTGTAGTTTTGCAACATCTGGAGGTCTGCAGGTTGGAGACCACTTGCGTACAGCGAGTTCCAGCGCCCGGCGACCCCCAACAAAGAGGGGGGCAGTGCTTTAACGTGACATCTGTGGGGGGGGGGGGCGCAGAACTGAGCTGGGGGGGGGGGGGGGGGTCACATAGGATTAGTTCCCCCGATGTGGGGACAGTGCTGCGCAGGGCTGATAATACATTCCCGAGGGGGAGGGGCCCAACTGGTATTGCGGTATGGGGGAAAATCCATACCGTGCAGCCCAAAAAAATTCGGTATTCGGTATGAACCGGTATATCGCCCAGCCCTACCGCAATATTTCAATTTCACAAGGGAAAGTAGGAAAAAAGCCACCCAAAATTTGTAACTCCATTTCTTCTGAGTAAGAACATACCCCATATGTGGATGTTAAGTGTTCTGCGGGCAAATTACAATGCTCAGAAGAGAAGGAGCGCCATTGGGCTTTTGGAGAGAAAGTTTGTCCGGAATTGAATGCCACGTGGGTTTACAAAGCCCCCATAGTGCCAGAACAATGGAGCCCCCACATGTGACCCCATTTTGGAAACTACACCCCTCATGTAATGTAATGTAATAAGGGGTACAGTGAGCATTTACACCCCACAGGTGTTTGACAGATCTTTGGAACAGTGGGCTGTGCAAATGAAATTTTTTTTCATTTTCACAGACCACTGTTCCAAAAATCTGTCAAACACCTGTGGGGTGTAAATGCTCACTGCACCCCTTATTAAATTCTGTGAGGGGTGTAGGTTCCAAAAAGGGGTCACATGTGGAGGGGTCCATTGTTCTGGCACCACGGGGGGCTTTGTAAACACACATGGCCCCTGACTTCCATTCCAAACAAATTCTCTTTCCAAAAGCTCAATGGAGCTCCTCCTCTTCTGAGCATTGTAGTGCACAGCAGTGCACTTTACATCCACATATGGGGTATTTCCATACTCAAGAAATGGGGTTAGAAATTTTGGGGGTCATTTTCTCCTTTTACCCCCTTGTAAAAATGTAAAATTTGGGGGGGAAATGCATTTTAGTGAGAAAAAAAAAAAAAAAAAAAAAAATCATTTACACATCCAAATTTAACAAAAAGTCGTGAAATACCTGTGGGGTGTTAAGGCTCACTGTACCCCTTGTTACGTTACTTGAGGGGTGTATTTTCCAAAATAGTATGCCATGTGGGTATTTTTTTGCTGTTCTGGCACCACATGGGCTTTCCTAAATGAGACATGCCCCCCAAAAACCATTTCAGCAAAATTTGCTTTACAAAAGCCATCTGTGACTCCTCTTCTGAGCATTGTAGTTAGCCCAGAGCATTTTACATTCTAACATGGTGTATTACCATACTCAGAAGAGGTGGGGTTACAAATTATGGGGGGGGCATTTTCTCGCATTACCCTTTGTAAAAATTGTAAATTTGGGGGGGAAAAACTGCACTTTAGTGAAAATTTCTATTCAGTTACAAATGCAACTTTAACGAAAAGCTGTCAAACACCTGTGGGGTGTTAAGGCTCACTGGACCCCTTGTTTTGTGCCTTGAGGGGTGTAGTTTCCATGTGGGGGGGGTGTTCTGCAGTTCTGGCACCATAGGGGCTTCCTAAATGCGACATGCCCCACAAAAACCATTTCAGCAAAATTCACTCTCCAAAATCCCATTGTCGCTCCTTCCCTTCTGAGCCCTCTACTGCCCCCTCCGAACACTTGACATACACATATCAGGTATTTCCTTACTCGAGAGAAATTGGGTTACCAATTTTTTTTTTTTTGGGGGGGGGTGGGCTTTAAAAATTCAAAAACTAGGTCTACAAGAACATGCAAATGTTAAATGATTTTGAATTTTCTCCTTCACTTTGCTGATATTCCTGTGAAACACCTAAAGGGTTAACACTAACTGAATATAATTTTGAATACTTTGAGGGGTACAATTTTATAATGGGGTCATTTGTGGGTATTTCTAATATGAAGGCCCTTCAAATGCACTTCAAAACTGAACTGGTCCCTGAAAAATTCTGATTTAGAAAATTTTGTGAATTGGAAAATTGCTGCGGAACTTTGAAGCCCTCTGTTTTCCAAAAGTATAAACATCTCAACTTTATGATGCACACAAAGTAGACATATTGTATATGTGAATCAACAGAATTTATTTGGAATATATTTTCCTTACAAGCAGAGAGCTTCAAAGATTGAAAAATTTCATTAACTTTTGGAATTTTTGACCAAGAAATTATGCAAGTATCGATAAAAAATTACCACTAACAAAGTAGAATATATCACAAAAAAACTCTTGAAATCAGACTGAAAAGTAAAAGCATCTGAGAGTTAATGCTTAACCCCTTAAGGACCCAGGGTTTTTCAGTTTTTTTGCACTTTCGTTTTTTCCTCCTTACCTTTTAAAAATCATAACCCTTTCAATTTTGCACCCAAAAATCCATATGATGGCTTATTTTTTGCGCCACCTATTCTACTTTGTAATGACGTCAGTCATTTTACCCAAAAATCTATGGCGAGATGGGAAAAAAAAATCATTGAGAGACGAAATAGAAAAAAAAGCAATTTTGTAACTTTTGGGGCTTCTGTTTCTACACAGTAAATTTTTCGGTAAAAATTACACATTTTCTTCATTCTGTAGGTCCATACGATTAAAATTATACCCTACTTATGTAAGTGATTACTTCTGGAAAAAATCATAACTACATGCAGAAAAATGTATATGTTTAAAATGGTCATGTTTTGACCCCTTTTATTTTTCGCATATGGGGTGGTATGAGGGCTCATTTTGTGCCGTGATCTAAAGTTTTTAGCAGTACCATTTTTGCATTGATCGGATTTATTGATCCTTTTATTTATTTTTTCACGATATAAAATTGACCAAAAATGCACTATTTTGGACTTAGGAATTTTTTGCGCGCACGCCATTGACCATGCGGTTTACTTAATATATTATAATTCGGACATTTCCGCACGCGGTGATATCACATGTTTATTTTTACAATTTTTTTTTTATGGGAAAAGGGGGGCGATTCAAACTTTTATTAGGGAAGGGGTTAAATGATCTTTATTCACTTTTTTTGCAATGTTATAGCTCCCATAGGGGGCTATAACACTGCACACAATGATCTTTTACATTGATCTGTGGTTTCTCCTAAGAAACCACTGATCGATGATTCTGCCGCTTGACTGCTCATGCGGGCGCTCCCCAACCCAGCCGTATGCAGCCCGTAAATAATTTATTTCAATGAGGCGACCGGAGTGAAACACCGTAAAAACGTAATATGAACCCAGCCGAATAGAAGTTCAGGCTGTAATTTATTCTGGATGTTGGCAGAAAGCTGATCTAACCAGAGCAAAACAGACCTAGCAGCGCAGGTACCTGCTACTTTAGGTTTCAGGGCGGCCCTCAAGGCTTCCCAGGTTCTTTTAACACCTTAACGACAGGACGAAAATGTACATCCTGATGCGGTGGTACTTTACACACCAGGACGTACATTTACATCTTGTACATGACACGAGCACCGGAGCAGGGCTCACATCATGCACGGCAGGTCAAGTGTGCCATCAGCAGCCAGGGACCCACCGGTAATGGCGGACATCAGCAATCGCACCAATGTCCACCATTAACTCCTTAGATGCCATGATAAATACAGATCACGACTTTCGGCAATGTGGGCGTTAGATGTCAGATCATCCAAAATGGTGGACTGAGGTCACCTCACCTGCCTCTGCCACTCTCCTGGGATCTTCTGCTCTGGTCTGAGATAGGGCAGACCAGAGCAGAAGATTGCTTATAACACTGATCAGTTGTATGCATATGCATAGCACTGAACAGTATTAGCAATCAAATTATTGCAATAAAGAGTCCCCCTATGGAGACAAGTTAAAATGAAAAATCCTCTCCCAATAAAAAATGTAAAGCGTCCCTTTTTCACATTTTACACACAAAGGGGGACATTTATCATTGTTGCTTTGGTAAGCAAGTTCTGTAGGCATTTTTTGGTTTAGTGTTTCTTATTAGGGATCGACCGATATCGTTTTTTTAGAGCAGATACTGATAATCGGTGGAGGTTAGGGCCGATAGCCGATAACTTGTACAGATATTCCGGTATAAGTTATCGGCTATTTATCCCCCCGCAACACCGCTGCAGATCACTGATTTAAAGCGGGCGCTTTAAATCAATGCACTGCAGTGGCTTTTGCGGTGCCATAGACCACCGCCGCCACCCGCTTCTCTCCCCCGGCCTGTCCGGGGGTCCTGAGACCCATCACCGCCACCGCGGGGTGCCTCCAGCTGTTGCAAAACTACTACTCCCAGCATGCCCAGACAGCCGTTGGCTGTCCGGGCATGCTGGGAGTTGTAGTTTTGCAACAGCTGGAGGGCCTCAACAGCTGGAGGGCCTACTGTAGGTATAGTATATTATACAGACCCCTGTTCATCCCAGAACCCTGAATCACCTTCCCAGTTGCTGCAGGGACCGTCCGGGCCATCCATCCTTCCTGTAGTGTCCAGCGGCATTCCGGGTGGAGGGTGAACCGGTCCAGGCTGTCCTTCTCCGGGGGTCCTCTTCTCCACTCCGGGCAGGCTCCGGCCTAGTAACGCTGCATAGATGCCGCTGCGCAGCGACGCACCTGACGTCACGGCATAGCAGCGTCTATGCAGCGTACTAGGCCGGAGCCTGCCCGGAGTGGAGAAGAGGACCCCCGGACCGGTTCACCCTCCACCCTGAATGCCGCTGGACACTACAGGAAGGATGGATGGCCCGAACCACCCCCAATACTGGTAAGTTTAATTTTTTTTATTGACTCGGAGGGTGGCGGAGGGGCCCGACCGGTATAGCGGTATAGGCAAAAATCCATACCGTGGGAGAAAAAAAAAAAAAAAAAAAAAAAAAAAACTGTATCCGGTTCATACCGGTATACCGGCCAGCACTATGGTGGGGGGTGCGACGCGGTGTGGTGGGTTGGGGGGAGGTGCGGGGGGCGGGGCATTATCGGCAAGGTAATTGCCGAGACAGATAATGCCCAAAATCGTGATTATCGGCCGATAATATCGGCCATACCGATAATCAATCGATCCCTATTTCTTATGTATGGCACATTTATCATACTATCACGGGGGTTGATAAATTTGGCTTACATGAGCAAAAACTAATAAATCACTTTTGAATACCATTTTGGTTTTTTTAGCACACAAGCAAAAACCAATAAGAGACTTGAAAACACCAATTTCAAGCTTTGAAAAAAAAATTTGATATTTATGTGAGTTACATTTTTTTTTTTTTAATCACTTTTTCCCCCCTAAATGTACTAACTTTTTTTACTTCTCTTTTCAGACCTGTGTATACTGTTGATTAATTTAGATTTGGAGGACTATGGTGACCAGATTTTTTTTTGTTTAACCCCTTAAGGACTGAGCCCTTTTTCACCTTAAGGACTCGGCCATTTTTTGCAAATCTGACCACTGTCATTTTAAACATTAATAACTCTGGAATGCTTTTAGTTATTCTGATTTAGAGATTGTTTTTTCGTGACATATTCTACTTCAACTTAGTGGTAAAAAAATTTTGGTAACTTGCATCCTTTCTTGGTGAAAAATCCCAAAATTTGAAAAATTTGAAAATTTTGCATTTTTCTAACTTTGAAGCTCTCTGCTTGTAAGGAAAATGGATATTCCAAATAATTTTTTTTTTTTTTATTCACATATACAATGTGTCTACTTTATGTTTGCATCATAAAATTGATGAGTTTTTACTTTTGGAAGACACCAGAGGGCTTCAAAGTTTCGCAGCAATTTTCCAATTTTTCACAAAATTTTGAAACTCGCTTTATTTCAGGGACCAGTTCAGGTTTGAAGTTGATTTGAAGGGTCTTCATATTAGAAATACCCCATAAATGACCCCATTATAAAAATTGCACCCCCCAAAGTATTCAAAATGACATTCAGTAAGCGTTTTAACCCTTTACGGGTTTCACAGGAATAGCAGCAAAGTGAAGGAGAAAATTCACAATCTTCATTTTTTACACTCGCATGTTCTTGTAGACCCAATTTTTTAATTTTTGCAAGGGGTAAAAAGGAGAAAATTTTTACTTGTATTTGAAACCCAATTTTTCTCGAGTAAGCACATACCTCATATGTCTATGTTAATTATTCGGCGGGCGCAGTTGAGGGCTCAGAAGGGAAGGAGCGTCAAATGGTTTTTGGGGGGCATGTCACCTTTAGGAAGCCCCTATGGTGCCAGAACAGCAAAAAAAAACACATGGCATACCATTTTGGAAACTAGACCCCTCGGGGAACGTAACAAGGGGTAATGTGAACCTTAATACCCCACAGGTGATTCACGACTTTTGCATATGTAAAAAAATAAATAAAATGTTTTTACCTAAAATGCTTGGTTTACCTAAAGTTTTACATTTTTAAAAAGGGTAATAGCAGAAAATACCCCCCAAAATTTGAAGCCCAATTTCTCCCGATTCAGAAAACACCCCATATGGGGGGTGAAAAAGTGCTCTGCTGGCGCACTACAGGTCTCAGAAGAGAAGGAGTCACATTTGGCTTTTTTGAAGGAAATTTTGCTCTGGGGGCATGCCGCATTTAGAAAGCCCCTATGGTGCCAGGACCGCAAAAAAACCCCACATGGCATACCATTTTGGAAACTAGAGCCCTCGGGGAATGTAACAAGGGGTTAAGTGAACCTTAATACCCCACAGGTGTTTCACGACTATTGCATATGTAAAAAATAAATAAATAAATAAATAATTTTACCTAAAATGCTTCTTTTCCCAAAAACTTTACATTTTTTTTAAAAAAGAGTAAAAGCAGAAAATACCCCCCAAAATTTGTAACACAATTTCTCCCGAGTACGGCGATACCCCATATGTGACCCTTAACTGTTGCCTTGAAATACGACAGGGCTCCAAAGTAAGAGCACCATGCGCATTTGAGGCCTAAATTAGGGATTGCATAGGGGTGGACATAGGGGTATTCTACGCCAGTGATTCCCAAACAGGGTGCCTCCAGCTGTTGTAAAACTCCCAGCATGCCTGGACAGTCATCGGCTGTCTGACAATACTGGGAGTTGTTGTTTTGCAACAGCTGGAGGCTCCGTTTTGGAAACCGTGGCGCACCAGACGTTTTTCATTTTTATTGGGGAGGGGAGGGGGGCTGTGTAGGGGTATGTGTATATGTAGTGTTTTTTACTTTTTATTTTATTTTTTGTGGTAGTGTAGTGTTTTTAGGGTACAGTCGCACGGGCGGGGGTTCACAGTAGTTTCTCGCTGGCAGTTTGAGCTGTTGCAGAAAATTTGCTGCAGCTGAAACTTGCAGCCCGATACTTACTGTAAGCCTCCGCCCATGTGAGTGTACCCTGTACATTCACATTTGGGGGGGGGGGGGGGGAAAGAACATCCAGCTGTTGCAAAACTACAACTCCCAGAATGCGCTGACAGACTGTACATGCTGAGAGTTTTAGTTTTGCAACAGCTGTAGGCACACTGGTTATGTATCACTGAGTTTGTGACCTTACTCAGTGTTTCAAAACCAGTGTGCCTCCAGCTGTTGCAAAACTACAACTCTCAGCAGTCACAGACAGCCAACGGGCATGCTGGGAGTTGTAGTTCTGCAACCAGCAGATGCACCACTACAACTCCCAGCATGCACTTTAGATGTTTGTGCAAGCTGGGAGTTGTAGTTATACAACAGCTGAAGGTACACTTTTCCATAGAAAAAGTGTGCCTCCAGCTGTTGCAAAACCATAAGTCCAAGCATGCCCATAAGGGAATGCTGGGAGTTGTGGTGGTCTGCCTCCTGTTGTTGCATAACTACAGCTCCCAGCATGCCCTTTTTGCATGCTGGGAGCTGTTGCTAAGCAACAGCAGGAGGCTGTAACTCACCTCCTGCTGCTGCTCCATCGCAGGACTGTCCCTCGCCGTCGTCGCTCCTGGGGCCCCGATCCCAACATGGATGCCGGGGATCGGGGTCCCCAGCACCCGGGGTAGTCTTCCTGCACCCGCTCACGCCCTGCGGAAGAGGGGCGGTGCAGGTGCGGCAGTGACACCCGCAGCAGGAGCCCTGATTGTTCGGCCGGTAATCAGGCCGACGAATTAGGGCGATCGTGAGGTGGCACCAGTGCCACCTCACCCCTGCAGGCTCTGGCTGTTCGGGGCCGTCAGAGACGGCCCCGAACAGCCAGTAATTCTGGGTCACCGGAGACCCGATTGACCCGGAATCGCTGCAGATCGCTGGACTGAATTGTCTGGCATAATGACCCCCTGGGCGATATGCCGGGATGCCTGCTGAACGATTTCAGCAGGCATCCGGCTCCGGTCCCCAACCGGCTAGCGGTGGGGACCGGAATTCCCACGGGCGTATGGATACGCCCTGCGTCCTTAAGGACTCGGAATGCAGGACGTATCCATATGCCCTGCGTCCTTAAGAGGTTAATGTTAATATAATAAAATGGTTAACGAGGGCTATTCGGGGGGAGTGTTTTTTAGGGAATATATTTTTTTTAAATGTGTTGTGTTTTTTTAATTCACTTTACAGGGTTCGTAGTGGAAGCAGTCTTATAGATGGAGTCCATTACTAAGCCGGGTTAGTGTTAGCCACAAAAACAGCTAGCGCTAACCCCCCACAGGGGTGCCAAGAAGAGCCGATACCCACAGGCCTGGTGTGTCAAAAATAGCCTAAGCGCTAACAGGCTGCCATTATTTAGGCTGTAACAAAAAAAAAAAAAAATTTAAATACAGTAGGTTAATACATTTGTCACCCGCCCGCACATCCCCCGTCCCGTCCGACCACAGTTCCCAGCATGCCCTTACAGTAAGGACATGCTGGGAGTTGCAGCCAAGCCTGTCACCCACCCCCGCCACACAACTACAACTCCCAGAATGTCTATACTGTAAGAACATGCTGGGAGATGTAGTCATGCAAGCCAGGGAAGTGGGGCGGGGGTAATGCACTCCGTTCCCTGGCTGGCGGTGGAGAAAATCACTGCAATTTCATATTTCCCGCCGGGTCCCGGCAAGAAATTTGAAATAAATACAGTAAACTCTGCGGCGCCGTAGCAAATGGAGCCCAGGCTAACATAACACTGCAGCTGCCCAGGACTCCTGCAGCCAGGCCGGGAGGTGTGCAGGAGCCATCCTTGCCATCCCTCAGTGTGTACCGCAGCAAGTGATGGTAGAGACTGCTCCTGCACATCTCCCAGCCTGTCTGCAGGAGTCCCGGGCGGCAGAGTGATGCCAGCACGGACTCCTTTTAACCCCTTAAGGACCCAGACAATTTTCACTGTAGGACCCGGCCATATTTGCACATCTGACCACTGTCACTTTAAACACTAATAACTCCGGGATGCTTTTACCTTTCATTCTGATTCCGAGACAGTTTTTTTCGTGACATATTCTACTTTATAATAGGTAAAAAGAAAAAAGGCGGCGCTCAAATCCCAATAACCAATGAAAGTATAAGAGGTGTGTACTCACCCGGTGTATGTGGGAGGTCACAAACAGTGATCCCCCACTAACACCTGGAGTCCTCTTCACGCTTATAAACTGAACCAATCTCCGTCATGTGGACATCCCTTAGGGAGGGTGCAGGTTGTATGCCTGAGGAAGGAGGCGATCTTGTAAGCCCTCCGAAACGCGTTGCAATAAACCTTATCTTATATACCCACGGGCTGCCCGGCCATTCTGTAAGACTCTCCAGGAAGGGGATGATGTGAAAGGCAATGCTATCCACACATCTTCCCTAGTGAAATAAGTCTACCTCCATGTCAATTTACCTTATTTTGGTTTGACTTATTTTCTTCTGAACCGTCTCCGAGCATTGGTTTTTCTGTTTGTCTTTATCTTATATATTCTACTTTATGTTAGTGGTAAAATTTTGTCGATACTTGCATCGTTTCTTGGTGAAAAATTCCATAATTTGATGAAAAAAAATTGAAAATTTTGTATTTTTTTTACTTTGAAGCTCTCTGCTTATAAGGAAAATGAATATTCCAAATAAATTATATATTGATTCACATAAACAATATGTCTACTTTATGTTTGCATCATAAAGTTGACATGTTTTTACTTATGGAAGACATCAGAGGGCTTCAAAGTATAGCAGCAATTTTCCATTTTTTACAAAATTTTCAAAATGGAAATTTTTCAGGGACCAGTTCTGTTTCAAGTGGATTTGAAGGGCCTTCATATTAGAAATATCCCACGAATTACCCCATTATAAAAACTGCATCCCTCAAAGTATTCAAAATGACATTCAAAAGGTTTGTTAACCCTTTAGGTGTTTCACAGGAATAGCAGCAAATTGGAGAAAATTCAAAATCTTCATTTTTTACACTGGCATGTTCTTGTAGACCCAGTTTTTGCATTTTTACAAGGGGTAAAAGGAGAGAAATCTTCCTAAAACGTGTAACCCAATTTCTCTGGAGTAAGGAAATGCCTCATGTGTATGTCAAGTGTTCGGCGGGTTCACTAGAGGGCTCAGAAGGGAAGGAGCGACAGTGGGATTTTGGAGAGTGAGTTTTTCTGAAATGTTTTTTGTGGGGCATGTCGCATTTAGGAAGCGCCTATGGTGCCAGAACAGCAAAAAAATAAAAAAAATATAAAAAAAATACACACCCCTCAAGGCACGTAACAAGGGGTCCAGTGAGCCTTAACACCCCACAGGTGTTTGACGACTTTTCGTTAAAGTTGGATGTGTAAAGGATTTTATTTATTTTTTCACTAAAATGCAAGTTTACCTCAAATTTTAAATTTTTACAAGGGATAATAGGACAAAATGCCCCCCAAAATTTGTAACCCCATCTCTTCTGAGTGTGGACGCCAAGTGCTCTGCTGGCGCACTACAATGCTCAGAAGAGAAGGAGTCACATTTTGCTTTTGAAAAGCAAATTTTGCTAAAATGGTTTTTGGAGGGCATGTTGCATTTACGAAGCCCCTATGGTGCCAGGACAGCAAAAAAATAAATAAATAAACACATGGCATACTATTTTGGAATATACACCCCTCAAGGAACGCAACAAGGGGTACAGTGAGCCTAAACACCTCACAGGTGTTTGTCGACTTTTTGTTAAAGTCGGATGTGTAAACAAAAAAAAATAATTCTCACTTAAATTCTGGTTTTCCCCCAAATTTTACAAGGGGTAATAAGAGAAAATGACCCCCAAAATGAACCCCATTTCTTCTGAGTATGGAAATACCCAATGTGTGGATGTCAAGTGCTCTGCTGGCGCACTACAATGCTCAGAAGAGGAGGAGCGCCATTGAGCTTTTGGAGACAATTCGTTTGGAATAGAAGTCGGGGGCCAAGTGTGTTTACAAAGCTCTCCGTGGTGCCAGAACAGTGGACCCCCCCCTCCCCCACATGTGACCCCATTTTGGAAACTACACCCCTCACCGAATTGAATAAGGAGCAGTGCACAGCCCACTTTGGAACAGTGGGCTGTGCAAATGAAAAATTTTATTTTTCATCTTCACAGACCACTGTTCCAAAAATCTGTCAGACACCTGTGGGGCGTAAATGCTCACTGTACCCCTTATTACATTACATGAGGGGTGTAGTTTCACAAAATTTTCAAACTCACTATTTTTCAGGGACCAGTTCAGGTTTGAAGTGGATTTGAAGGGTCTTCATATTAGAAATACCCAACAAATGACCCCATTATAAAAACTGCACCCCCCAAAGTATTCAAAATGACATTCAGTAAGTGTAACCCTTTAGGTGTTTCACAGGAATAGCAGCAAAGTGAAGGAGAAACCCAATTTTTGAATTTTTACAAGTGATAAAAGGAGAAAATGTATACTTGTATTTGTAGCCCAATTTCTCTCGAGTAAGGACATACCTCATATGTCTATGTAAATTGTTCGGCGGGCGCAGTAGAGGGCTCAGAAGTGAAGGAGCGACAAGGGGATTTTGGAGAGTACGTTTTTTAGAAATGGTTTTTGGGGGGCATGTTGCATTTAGGAAGCCCCTATGGTGCCAGAACAGCAAAAAAAAAAAAATAAAATAAAAAAAATAACACATGGCATACCATTTTGGAAACTAGACCCCTTGAGGAACGTAGCAAGGAATTAAGTGAGCCTTAATACCCCACAGGTGTTTCACGACCTTTGCATATGTAAAAAAAAAAAAAAAAAAAAAAAAAATTTTTCACTAAAATGTGTTTCCCCCCAAATTTCACATTTTTGCAAGGGTTAATAGCAGAGAACCCCCCAAAATTTGTAACCCCATCTCTTCTGAGTATGGAGGTACTCCATAAGTTGACCTGAAGTGCACTACGGGCGAACTACAATGCTCAGAAGAGGAGGAGCACCATTGAGCTTTTGGAAAGAGAATTCGTTTGGAATGGTAGTCAGGGGCCATGTGCATTTACAAAGCCCCCCGTGGTGCCAGAACAGTGGACCCCCCCACATGTGACCCTATTTTGGAAACCACACCCCTCACACAATTTAATAAGTGGTGCAGTGAGCATTTACACCCCACTGGTGTTTGACAGTTCTTTGGAACAGTGGGCTGTGCAAATGGAAAATTAAATTTTTCATTTTCATGGATCACTGTTCCAAAAATCTGTCAGATACCTGTGGGGCGTAAATGCTCACTGTACCCCTTATTACATTACATGAGGGGTGTAGTTTCCAAAATGGGGTCACATGTGGTCCATTGTTCTGGTACCATGGGGGCTTTGTAAACACAAGTGGCCTTCAATTCCGGACACATTTTCTCTTCAAAATCCCAATGGCGCTCCTTCTCTTCTGAGCATTGTAGTTCGCCAGCAGAGCACTTTACATCCACATATGGGGTATGTTCTTACTCAGAAGAAATGGGATTACAAATTTTGGGGGCTTTTTCCTATTTTCCCTTGTGAAAATGAAAAATTTAGGGCGACACCAGCATTTTAGTGAAAAAAAATTCTCTCTTCGTTTTCCCATCCAACTTTAATGAAAATTTGTCAAACACCTGTGGGGTGTTCAGGCTCACTATACCCCTTGTTAAGTTCCGTGAGGGGTGTCGTTTCCAAAACGAGATCACATGTGGGTATTTATTTTTTTGGGTTTATGTCAGAACCGCTGTAAAATCAGCCACCCCTGTGCAAATCACCAATTTAGGCCTCAAATGTACATGGTGCGCTCTCACTCCAGAGCCTTGTTGTGCATCCGCAGAACATTTTGCGCCCACATATGGGGTATTTCCGTACTCAGGAGAAATTGCGTTACAAATTTTGGGGGTCTTTTTTTTCCTTTTACCTCTCGTGAAAATAAAAAGTAAAGGACAATACCAGCATGTTGGTGTCAAAAATTTTTTATTTTTTTTTTACACTAACAGGCTGGTGTAGACCCCAACTTTTCTTTTTCATAAGGGGTAAAAGGAAAAAAAGCCCCCAAAATTAGTTGTGCAATTTCTCCCGAGTACGAAGATACCCCATATGTGGCACTAAACTGTTTCCTTGAAATACGACAGGGCTCTGAAGTGAGAGAGCGCCATGCGCATTTGAGGACTATATTAGGGATTGCACAGGGGTGGACATTGGGAATCACTGGCGTAGAATACCCCTAACAGGGTGCCTCCAGCTGTTGCTAAACTCCCAGCATGCCTGGACAGTCAGTGGCTGTCCGGAAATTCTGTGAGTTGTTTTGCAACAGCTGGAGGCTCTGTTTTGGAAACACTGCCGTACAATACGTTTTTTATTTTTATTGGGGGGACAGTGTAAGGGGGTGTTTATGTAGTGATTTACCCTTTATTATGTGTTAGTGTAGTGTTTTTAGGGTACGTTCCCACTGGAGGAGGTTTACAGTGAATTTACCGCTAGGAGTTTGCGCTGCGGCGAAAAATTTGCTGCAGCTCATGCTTGAAGTAGTAAACTTACTGTAAACCCGCCAGTGTGAATGTACCCTGTACGTTCACATGGGGGGGGGGGCAAACCACCACAGACCGTGCATGCTGGGAGTTGTACTTTTGCAATAGCTGGAGGCACACTGGTAGGTTACTGAAGGCTTTCCAAACTGTTACCTAACTAAGTATTTTCCAACCAGTGTGCCTCCAGCTGTTGCAAAACTTCAACTCCCAGCATGTACTGATCGTCGAAAAGGCATGCTGGGAGATATAGTTATGCAACAGCTGGAGCTACCCAACTACAACTCCCAGCATGCAGAGACAGCTGTTTGCTGTTTAGGCATGCTGGGAGTTGCAGTTTTGCAACATCTGGAGAGCTATAGTTTAGAGACCACTGTACAGTCGCCCGCTGCCGCCGCCGATCGTCACCGATGGGTAAGTGGATCTTCGGCGCCGGTCCCTGTCGGTTTCCCCGTCCTGCCCCGCCTATTATGGGTGGGAAGAACGGGGAAACCGAAAGTAAAGCCCCCGCCCCCGATCTGCTATTGGTGGTCGCGTCTAGACTCCTATTGCTTCAAGGGGATCGTGGGTGTCTAGGACTTCCGCTATCCCCTTTATTTTCCCGGGTCACTATAGACCCGTATGACCCGGAATAGCCGCAAATCGCAAGTGTGAATTCACTTGCGATTTGCGGCGATCAACGACATGAAGGGGGGTCCTCCCTCGGCATTTGTGCAGGGTGCCTGCTGATAGATATCAGCAGTCACCCCGGTCCGGTACCCGCCCGGCGGGGACCCAAATTCCCACAGGCGTAAAGGTACGCCCTTGGTCCTTAAGTACCAGGGAGCAAAGGCGTACCTGTACGCCCTTGGTCCTTAAGGGGTTAATGACAGGGGCACTGATTTACATCCCCTCTTCTCCAACCCGCCCGCGCATCTCCCGCACGCCACAAGACTACAACTCCCAGCATGCCCTCACTGTAAAGGCATGCTGGGAGTTGTAGTCTTGCAACAGGTAGCAGACAGATGGGAGATGTGTGGCGCAGGCGAGTGGGAGACAAGGGGGGGGTGTAAATAAGTGTAATCCGTGATCAGGTTATCAGAAAAGCAGAAACATAAGCAAGGTTCAAGCTGGTGTAGATTCCTGGAGCTTTTTAATCAGATGCGCCTAGATCTGCGACAGTCGCAGTTAATCAGGGTGCACTGGAAAGTGAAAAGTGAAAAAATGTCTACGCGAGCAAGATGTGCGGGGTGGAATATAAACAAAGAAAAAGTCGCACATAAGCATAGTTGCGACAAAGTTACGAGAAAAAAAGCTCTACAAACTGATAAATCTAAGCCAAAAAGCGTAAAAAAAATTTTAAACATATTTACAGATCACAGCGCAAAAAAGTTAGCCCTCATCCAGCTGAGTATATGGAAAAACAAAGTAATAGGTTGTCAAAATAGAGGGATTTTAAAACATACTAATTTGGTTAAAAAGTTTTAGATTTTTTTTTAAAGGGGTACAATTATAGAGACGTATGTAGTCCTTCCTACCTAGGTAGCCGCCTAGCTAGATTTATGGATTTGGCTGACTGGACGATCATCCCCAGGTTGTGTAAGTCCTCCTTTCCCCTTTTGTTCTTTTCCACTTGCATAGGATGGAGGAGTTGCTAGCGGACTCCAAACGGCAAGCAAATAAACACCTCATTTGGGGCCCGTGAATTAGGGATCAACCGATATTGATTTTTTAGGGACGATACCGATCATCTGCGACCTTTCAGGCCGATAATTTATACCGATATTCTATTATAAGTTATCAGCTATTTACCAGGTCGCTTTCAATCAATGAACTGCAGTGGCTTTTGTGGGGCCAGGAGACTTCTGCCGCCGCCACCTGCTTCTCTCCCCCTGCCTGTCCTGAGGTCCTCCCTAGTCCAACTATCACCGCCGCTGCCCCATTGCCTCCCCATCCCGGGTTTTATAATTACCTGTTCCCGGGGCCCGCGCTACTTCTGGCTCCAGCGGCGTCCTGAGCTGTCACTGTGCACACTGACAGCGCACAGCAATAGTGCAGTAGCAAGAAGTAGAGCGCGGACCCCGGGAACAGGCAATTATAAAACCGGGGATGGGGGAGGCAATGGGGCGGCGGCAGCAGTCCCTGGCTGGGGCAGGGCATTATCGGCAAGGTAATTGCCGATACAGATAATGTCCAAAATCGTGAATGTCGGCCGATAATATCGGCCTAACCGATAACTGGTCGATCCCTACCGTGAATTAACTTTCTCTCTACTGACACCAATAGAGCCCTCCATTTAGAGTTCCTTGGCTCGCAAGCTAATTGACCGACTGACTTGTACCCTTTTCATTCAATGTCTGCCTGCCACATTAGGGGGGTCCCACGCTGAGAGGTTAATCTCTTATATGCCTGTTCTTCCTCATTTCTCTTTGTCCCTGTTCCTTACCCTATACCTTTCTGTTCTTCCTTGCATTTTGTCCTCCTCTCTCTTTAATGGGCTCTTTTCCTCTCCCCTCTGGATTTAACGGAGCCTTCATAGCCAAGTTGATAAGGTTACATAGTATTACTGCATATGTGCTCTGCTCCATTTTACTTATCAGGATCACGTGATTGATATTTTCTCCTTCCTTCTATGACATTGGCACATATGCGCTTGTCATACTGCCTTACATTGCCATTTGCTTCGGTACTATGTTTATATGCAAAAATGTAGTCATAGGCATCATATATATGTTAAACTGATGAATACTTATAGTGTAAAAGGAGCCTAATATGGTTGTTTAAAAATTTTAAATTAATAAAGAAAACTAGGGGTCCCCATACTTACCGGGAAACTAACCAGTCCTGCATCAGCCTTGTCCATGAGTCATGAGCGAGAAATAAGTCATGGACAAGGCTGCAAGCTGCATGAGCAGACACACCAATCACCACACACACACCAATCACCCCACACACACACACACACACACAACCCCCCCCCCCCAAAAGGAGCAAAACACCTTCGAGAGGATTTCAAAACACTGAGGTAATGAAGGCATTTTTATATAAAAATTTAGGCAATATATGCATAGAAATTAGATGTACAGTGTCAGGTTTAGGTACTATGTAAAATGAATTTTTATGGAATCCAACAAGTACGCTTTTATCATTCAAAGTTTTTTTAAACGTTTGCCAAAAGTAACAAGTTTTTGCACAGTGCCCATTTAAGGGGTTAATATTGTGACTTTATGAACCAATACACTGTTAAATATCGTGAATACTGGCTTACCGTTCATGATTGTTATACTGTGGACAAGTGTACCCTAGCCAGTGTACTTCCAGCTGTTGCTAAACCACAACTTACCATATATAGAGAGCCAAAGGCAGTCCATGCATGCTAGAAGTTGTATTTTTCTACAGAGGATGGAAAATACTGATGTTAACTGAAGGGGAGAACAGTAATGCTTTTGACAGGATTAGATGTTCAACTACTTAAGAACGCAGGGCGTATATGTATGCCCTGTGCTCTCTCCCTTTTATGACACGTGCTGAGCACCCATCATAGCAGGATGGTCCAAGGTCCCCTAGCTAAGGGTGGGTTCACACCACGATTTAACTATACGGTTTCGGCATACGGTTTCATAAAAAAAGTATGCAACCGTACAGAAAACCATGCCCATAGACTTCCCATTCAAAACCGTATGCACCATAATGTATACGGTTGTCTCCGTTTTTCAAACCATATGGTTTTTAACTTTTTTCCCCCCAGACAGAAAACCATGGCCTACCACTGTTTTCAGTCCGGGTGAAATACTGTATAGGTTTTTTTTTTTTTTTTTTTTTTTTTTTTTAACATGGGAATCAATGGGAACCATAGAGAACCGTATGTGCGTACGGTTCCATCCGGTTTTCAGCTTTGCTCAGTTTTTTTTTCTTGGAATTTCAATCAAAGAAGTAAAACTTCATTCATAATGAGTGAAAAGTTAAAGACATAAGTTTTTTCCTTAACAGATGCAACCGGACATTTTTCAAACCATATACCGTATACAGATAATTTATACACACGTTTTCATACAGTTTTTCAGGAATCTTTTTTTTTATCAAAAACCTGATACCGAACTGTATTGCAAAAACGTGGTGTTAACCCACCCTAACAAATGATACCCATGATAACATACCGTATATACTAGAGTATAAGCCAACCCGAATATAAGCCGAGGCCCCTAATTTTACCCCAAAATCCCAGGAAAAGTTATTGACTAAGTATAAGCCTAGGGTGGGAAATACATCATCCCCCCCCCCCCTATCATCATCCAGACCCCCTTCATTAACACCCTGATTATCATCACCGCCTGTCATCCCCTTGTCATCATCCCACACCCCTTCATCATCCCCTTGCCTTGGATGATGTCGAAGGCCGCAGTGGTCTTCAACCTGCGGACCTCCAGAGGTTTCAAAACTACAACTCCCAGCAAGCCCGGACAGCCAATGGCTGCCCGGCTTGCTGGGAGTTGTAGTTTTGAAACATCTGGAGGTCCGCAGGTTGAAGACCACTGAGGGCGGAGAGTTCACTCGAGTATAAAACTCGGCTTATACTCGAGTATATACGGTACTTTATTGTAGCATTTAAAAAAATAAAAAATAAATAAATACATTTTGTACATTTAACTACTTAAGGACTAAGGGCGTCCTGACATCCTGGTACTTAAGGACCCAGGGCGCAACTGTACTCCCGTGGGAATTCTTTTTTTTGGGGGGGCCGCAGCGTTTTTTTTTTCCTATGTTATAATATAACGGTGTGACTTATCACACACAGTTAAAGTTTACACCCAAGCAAACACTCATACACACTCCCACCCCCCTGCACACACACACCGAACAGAGGCAGTTTCAGACCATTCGGAAATGCCTACATTACACTGAAAATGCGGCATGTCTCACTCACACACCCCACCCCCGAAGTGATCTCGCCTATGACAGGCTTTACAAAGTGGTGCCAAGTTTTTGGAGGCCTACTTACCCCTTAGGGAGCTCTCTGTAGATGAGACTCATCTTCCGCCAGTATATTCCCTCGAAGGGGGAGAGGTATGGCATGAAACTTTACAAACTTTGTGAGAGTACCTCCGGGTACACTTACAAGTTTAGAGTATATGATGGACGAGATTCCCGTATTGAATCCCCAGAATGTCCCCCCCACTTTGGGCGTTAGCGGGAAAATAATTTGGGACCATGTGCACCCATTGCTGGATAAGGGTTACCACCTTTACTTTGACAACTTTTATACCAGCATCCCTCTGTTCACATCCCTTGCCACCAGATCGAAGTCCACTTATGGGACTGTGTGGAAGAACCAGAGAGGCCTCCCTCTAAATATGATCCAGACACCTATGACCAAGGGTGAGTGACATGCCCTTATACCTGACCAGCAACAGGTTTTCATGTATAAGGATTTGAGGGATGTCCTTATGCTGACCACAATTCATGGTAACGGCAGTTCACCTGTCCCTGTGCGAGGTACCACAACAACAGTCCTCAAGCCAGACTGCATTCGGCATATTGGGGGAGTTTCTCTCTCTGATCAAGTCCTCAAGCCATACATGGCCATGCAGAAAACACGGGTATGGTACAAAAAAAAGTTGCGGTCTACTTTGTACAGGTTGCCATGTACAACTCTTTTGTACTGTCCCAGTACACTGGCAACACAGGAACATACCTCCAGTCCCAAGAATAAGTCCTGATGTTTAGCGACAGGGAAAGAGCAGGGTGGAGTTCCCAAGGAACTGAAGTTATAGGTGCAGGGATGTGGAAATCCTATCGCCCGACGCCCAGGACATGTAGTTCCGGGCGTCGGGCAGGTGAATTTTTCTTATATTTAGCCCTGTATCGGGCAAGCAAGGACAGACCGACTTCCCCCTTATTTTTCTCTAATGCTGGTGTGAGGCGCAGAAGCCGATGCAGACTTGCATGGGATGCAAGTCTGCACCTCACACCGGCGCTCAGGGTCTATGTAGGGGGCGGCGGCCCCCAGCTGACCGCAGAGCCTGAGGTCGCACGTTTGCATGACAAGCCACACCCCTTATCTCCCCCCCTCCCGGAGGATGGAGGACGCAGCTCTGCATTAAACAAGAAGACACAGCAGGGGGAGAGAAAGGATGTACACAGCTCCTCCCCTCCCCCGCACACAGCTCCTCCCCCTGCTCTGTCTCCACATGACCTAATCTACCATGGGGAGGTTGCAAGTTTGCACGGGGAAAACAGAGCGGGGGGAGGGAAGAGAGGACGTCCAGTGTGAGGTGAGATTTTCAAACCAATGCAACCTCACACCAGCCAGCGGTCTTTATTGTGGGTGAAAAGAGTTCATGCGGCCTAGCTGCTATTGCGCTGGGACTACAGCTCTGATGTCCACTCATGGCCAGCTCAGGTGAGGAGGCCGAGAATGCAGGCGGCGGCAGCAGGAAGGGTGGTTGTATATGTATGGTGTGAGTATGTGTGATGTGTATATAATGTATGATGGGGGGGGGGGGGGCGGGGCAGCGGCCGGTGTATGCACGATGTGTGTATATGTATGGTGTGATGTGTGTATGATGTGGGGGGGCAGCGATGGGTGTATGTATGTGTGTATGATGTATCTGTGATGTGCGTATGTAATGTATGATGTGGTGGGGCAGTGGCGGGGGGTATGAGGCAGTGGCCGGTGCATGTATGCCTGAATGTTTTGTACAGGGGCGGACTGACACGTCTGGCATTAGGGCAGTGCCCAAGGGCCCGTGTCTCGTGGGGGGGGGGGGGGGGGGGGGGGAGGGGGTGCTGCTGCCAGTTGTGCCATCTAATTGTATTTATTTTTAGTGGCTTCTGGCCACTCGCACTACATTTCACCACCAGGATCTTGCCCCCTTCATACTCGCCCGCCGACCAAAAGCCCCACGGATGCACGCAAACATGCCCGAACCAAAACTACAACTTCCAGCATGTTGCACCATAACCTAAACTGTAGAACTATAAAGTGTAACATGCTGGGAGTTGTAGTTTTGTTTCGTGTCAGCTGCAGAGCCATAGGCTGCATCAGGGCATGCTGGGTGTTGTAGTTACTAACTGCAATTCCCAGTATTCCTTAACACAGCCTATGGCTCTGTAGCTGACATGAACCAAAACTATAACTCCCAGCATGTTACACAATAACCTTAACTGTACTAATATACAGTGCAATATACTGCAACACCCACAGAACCATAGGCTGTATCAGGGCATGCTGGGTGTTGTAGTTATCTAGTAACTAAATGCAACTTCCAGCATTTTCTGACACAAATTAGAATAAAATGCACCACATAGACTGGAGAAGCAGAACCCCCCCCCCCCCCCCCCCCAGTAATAAAGCGCTGTTCAGTGTTTTCCAATTAAAAAAAGATTCCATATACAAGTCTCTATGAAGACTGAGAAATAGTGATTAAAATATTTTAAAAAGTGTGTATATATGTGAATAAGCCCCTTTCCTTAAATTTCCACACCCCTGAGGTGCCAGGAACGTCCCAGGCCCCCCCACACTCGAAAGAAGGGACGATCCCAGAAAAAAAAAAATGCAAAGTATGTTACAAGAGGGGAATACGGAAGGACACCGCCACTCAATGTGACACTTGCCCCGATCATCTGGGCCTCTGCATTAAAAACCGCTTCAGGGAGTATCACACTTCCATGGAGTACTAAATTTTCCCTATTTATTTAAATATTCCATAATTTTACCCTAATGTACCAAGTAGGGATCGATCGATATCTGTTTTTTAGGACCGATACCGATAATCGGTGGAGGTTAGGGCCGATAGCCGATAACTTATACCGATATTCCGGTATAAGTTATTGGCTATTTATCCCCCCTCGACACGGCTGCAGAGCATTGATTTAAAGCGGGCACTTTAAATCAATGCACTGCGGTGGCTTTTGCGGTGCCATAGGCCGCCGCCACCACCACCACCTGCTTCTCTCCCCCTGTCAGGGTGGTCCGGGCCATCCATCCTCCCTTCCTGTAGTGTCCGGCGGCATTCCGGGTGGAGGGTGCACCGGTCCGGGCTGTCCTTCTCCGGGGGTCCTCTTCTCCACTCCGGGCAGGCTCCGGCCTAGTACGCTGCATAGACGCCGCTGCGCAGTGACGCCCGTGCGCAGTGACGCACCTGACGTCACAGCGTAGCGGAGTCTATACAGCCGGAGAAGGACAGCCCGGACCGGTTCACCCTCCACCCGGAATGCCGCCGGACACTACAGGATGGATGGATGGCCCAGACCACCCCATTACGGGTAAGTTAAATTTTTTTTTTATTGACTAGGAGGGTGGGGGAGGGGCCTGACCGGTATAGCGGTATGGGCAAAAATCCATACCGGTATACCGCCCAGCACTACGGGGGGGGGCGGTCGCGGTGCGGTGGAGGCGGTGCATTATCGGCAAGGTAATTGCCAATACCAATAATTCCCAAAATCGTGATTATCGGCCGATAATATCGGCCATACCGATAATCGGTCAATACCTAGTACCAAGTCCACAATGAATTACAAAGTAAAAGTAAAAATGGACCTTACATAACAATGTGCTCAAACTATCACCGGCCGAGGCAAGACATCGCTGCAGCCAGCGATATGCTGACCGCAGGGTGACGTTTCGAGCCTAAGAAGCACAGAGCCCAGCAGCAACGGAGGAACGGGACGCAGATACCAGAGCAACAGGGGAACGTAGGAAGGCGAGTTAAAGTTTGTTTTATTTGTTATTGCAGCCCAGACACAGGGAGACAAAAGTTTAATCTCCTTTAACCCCTTAAGGACCAAGGCCATTTTCACCCTAAAGACGAGGCCAATTTTATTTTTGCATTTTCGTTTTTTTCTTCCTCGCCTTCCTCTAAAATCCATAACTATTAAATTTCCATCTACGGACCCACATAAGGGCTTGTTTTTTGCGTGAATTGTACTTTGTAATGAAACCTCTCATTTTACCATAAAATGTACGGTGAACCCAATAAAATATATTTAGGGAGGAAATTTAAAAGAAAACCACAATTTCGCACATTTTGGAGGGTTACGTTTTCACACACTACACTTTAAGGTAAAAATTACGTGTTCTTTATTCTGTGGGTCAATACGATTAAAATGATACCCGTGGCTAGATATTTTTATATTTTTGTACTGCTTAAAAAAAGTCAAACTTTTTGTACAAAATCAGTAATCTAAATTCACCTTATTTTGACTAGGGCTGGGCGGTATACCGGTTCATACCGAACACCTACATTTTTGGGCTGCACGATATGAATTTTTTCCCATACCGCAATACTGGTTTGGCCCCTCCCCCTTCTGAATGAATTATCAGCGCAGCACTCACGTGTCACCCCGCAAGCACTGCCGCCCTCTTTGTTGAGGGACGCCGGCGCTGGAACTCTATACTGTACGCCAGTGGTCTATAACCTGCGGACCTCCAGATGTTGCAGAACTACCACTCCCAGCATGCCCGGACAGCCAACGGGCTGCAAAATATAAATAAAATAAACTTACCCATGTCGGGGCCTTACGCTGGGGACTGGAACGTCGGACAGCCATCAGCCTATCACCGGCCGGAGCGATGTCTTGCCCCGGCCAGTGATAGGCTGAGCCCACTGTCATGTAAGAAGCTGGCTTCTAAGACTCTGAGCCCACTGTCATGTAAGAAGCCGGCTTCTTACATGACAGTGGGCTCAGCCTATCACTGGCCGGGGCAAGACATCGCTACGGCGGGTGATAGGCTGACGGCTGTCCAACGTTCCAGTCCCCAGCGTAAGGCCCCCGACGTAGGAGAGTTTATTTTCTTTATCTTTTGCAGCCCGTGCATAGGGATACAGCGTACAGCAGTGGTCTCCAACCTGCAGACCCCCAGATGTTGCAAAACTACAACTCCCAGCATGCCCGGACAGCCGTTGGCTTTCCAGGCATGCTGGGAGTTGTAGCTTTGCAACATCTGGGGGTCCGCAGGTTGGAGACCACTGGCGTACAGTATAGAGTTCCAGTGCCGGCGTCCCCCAACAAGGAGGAGGAGGGCAGTGTTTGCAGGGCGACATGTGAGTAGTACCCCGCTGGGCTGATAATCAATTGGGGGGAGCAGAACAGCGCTGACAGGTAACATGATTTGGGGGGGGGAGCAGAACAGCGCTCGTGGGTCACAGGATTTGGGGGAGGGGGGGTGAAAAATACCGTTATATGCCGTGGAACCACCGTAAGTTACAAAACTACTGTGATACACATTTGGTCATACCGCCCAGCTCTAATTTTGACCACCTATAACTTTTCCGTATATGGGGCGGTATGAGGGCTCATTTTTTGCGCCATCATCTGTACTTTTTATTGATACCACATTTGCATATTTAAAACTTTTAGATCACTTTTTATTAAAAAAAAATAATTTTATAAAATGTGACAAAATCATTTTTGGACTTATTTTTTATGTTTACATCGTTCGGGATCATTAACATATTTTGATAGTTCGGACATTTACGCACATGGCGATACAAAATAGGTTTATAAAAAAAATAAAATTAGGAGCAGCAGCGCGAGCCTGCCTGCACTGCTTTACTTGTCATTCATAGAGGTGAGCCGGCATTTGTATATGTATGATGTGAGGGTCAGACATATATCCATATGTCTGACCCCCATAGCATGATATGCAGCTGCTTCCCGCTATGAATGACAAACTCTTAGCAGCGTGAGCGGGCAGCAGCCTTCCGCTCCGCCGCTAATAGTTTTTTCATTCATTGGCAGCCAGGGGAGAGAGAAAATATTAATATGCGCAGCTGGGGGGGGGGGTCAGTATATATACACACACAATAAATATATATATGTGCAGCGGGGGTCAGTATAGATCTATAATTGCGCTGGGGGGCAGTACATTTATTCAAGCACAGCGGGCAAAGTTTGATACAGCGCAGCAGGTGGAAAGACATATAGAAATGCTGGAGGGGCCAGATATATACCCCCCCCCCCAGCGATTCTATACATCTTTGCCCACCACAGCGCTTCTATATTAAAACCCTGCCAGGAGTCCTGATTGGCTCCTCGGTCCCGGACATTCTGGGCTCCTGGTGGGGAATTTAAAAATGAAAGTTTACTGTACATTGCAGGGGATCGGAACATGTCATTTTTTTAGTGTAAAGTGTGAAAGTAAAACCTTCCAACAGTTGCTAAATTTCGGTTTTCTTTTCAATTTCCCCGCATTAATATTTTTCTCATTGGGCCATACATTTTATGGTACAACGAGTGATGTCATTACAAAGTAAAAGTGGTCACAAAAAACAAGCTCTCATGTGGGTCTGTGCATGAAAGTTTAAGTGATTATATTTAGGAAAGGAGTAAAAAATTTGAATGCAAAAATAAAATTGGTCTGGTCCTTAACGACCATGGACGTAAATGTACGTCCTGGTAAGGCGCACCAGGACGTACATTTACATCCTGTGTATGACCGCGATCATCGCTCCGTCATACACGGCAGCTAGCAGCCGGGGCCCTGCCGGTAATGGCTGACATTCGCGATAGCGCAGATGTCCACCATTTACCCCCTCAGACGCCGTGATCAGTACAGATCACGGAATCTGCTGCAATGCGCATGTTAAAATAGATTATCGGATCACCAGCTGCGCTGCCACGGGTATCTATCATCTGTAATGGCGGACGGAGGTCCCCTCACCTGCCTCCGTGCTATGTCCTATGCATAGCACTGAACAGTATTAGCAATCAAAGGATTGCTATAGATAGTCCCCTATGGAGGCATTAGTTAAAAAAAAATTAAAAAAAATAAGTTGAAAAATGTAAAGAAAAAAAGGGAAACGTAAACTTTTTATAAGCATTTGGTATCGCCATAAGTGCATAAGTGTCCGATCAAAATATGTTAATGACCCTGTAAGATGAAAGGCATAAATGTAAAAAAATAAATAAAAATACATTTAAAAGTCAAAAATTCTGCTTTTTTTTGTCTTATTTTCCCCCCAAAAATAAAAAAAATGATCTAAAAGGTTTTATATATGCAAATGTGGTATCGATAAAAAGTACAGTTGACAGCGCAAAAACTTAGCCCTCAGACTACCCTAGATACAGAAAATGAATAAGTTATAGGTGGTGAAAACAGTGCAAATTTAGATTACTGATTTTGTACAAAAAGTTTGATTTTTATTAAGCAGTACAAAAATATAGAAGTATCTAGCCATGGGTATCATTTTAATCATATTGACCCACAAAATAAAGAGCACATGTAATTTTTACTGTAGTGTACAGTGTGACAATAAAACATTCCAAAATGTAAAAATTTTGGTTTTCATTTACATTTTCTCCTTAAATAAAAAAAAGTGTTTTGGGTTCGCCGTACATTTTATGGTAAAACGAGAGGTTTCATTAGAAAGTACAATTGATCATGCAAAAAACAAGTCCTTATATAGGTCTGTAGATGGAAATATAGAAAAACATTTTTTTTTAAAGTTATGGATTTTAGAAGGCGGAGGAGGAAAAAAAACGCCAAGAATAAAATTGGCCTGGTCTGTAAGGTTCCTGTACGCCCTGAGCCCGATCCCGGTGTGAAAAACGGGCTCACGCCGTGACCCTGCATCACACCGGGTCGGTCCCGGCTGCTAATGATAGCCGGGACCCCTGGGCCAACAGCCAACAGATCGTTGTGCCGCGCGCTGTTAACCCTTCAGACGCAAAGTTGACCTCCGCGTCTGAAAACGAAAGAAAACGCTTCCCAGCAGGTCAGTCTGGCTGATTGGGACATCGCAAGTAAATCGCGATGTTCCGATCAGCTGGGACGCAGGCGGAGGTCTCCTTACCTGACCCTGTGGCGTCCGATCGTCGATTGATTGCTCCAAGCCTGAGCTACAGGCTTGAGCAATCAAGCCCCTATCTGATTGATCCGTGCAAAGCTATGGCTTTGCAGGGATCAGCATAGGAGATCAGTGTGTGCAGTGTTATAGCCCCCTAAGGGAGCTATAACATTGCAAAAAGTGGAAAAAAAAGTTAAGGTCATTTAACCCCTTCCCTAATAAAAGTTTGAATCACCCCCCTTTTCCCATAAAAAAAAACTGTAAATAAAAATTTACATATGTGGTATCGCCGCGTGCGTAAATGTCCGACCTATAAAATTATATAATTAATTAAACCGCACGGTCAATGGCGTACGCGCAAAAAAATTCAAAAGTCCAAAATAGCGTATTTTTGGTCACTTTTTATATCATTAAAAAATATAAAGTCTGATCAACACAAAAATGGTACCGATAAAAACTTCAGAACACGGCGCAAAAAATGAGCCTGCCCGTACGCGGAAAAATTTAAAAAAGTTACAGGGGTCAGAAGATGACAATTTTAAATGTATAAATTTTCCTGCATGTAGTTATGATTTTTTTCAGAAGTGCGACAAAATCAAACCTATATAAGTAGGGTATCATTTTAACCGTATGGACCTACAGAATAAAAAGGTGTAATTATTACCGAAAAATTTACTGCGTAGAAACGGAAGCCCCCAAAAGTTACAAAATGAAATTTTCTTCAATTTTGTCTCACAATGATTTTTTTTCCGTTTCGCCGTCGATTTTTTTGTAAAATGACTAATGTCACTGCAAAGAAGAATTGGTGGCGCAAAAAAAAGCCATCATATGGACTTTTAGGTGCAAAATTGTAAAGGATGATTTTCAGAAGGTGATGAGGAAAAAAATGAAAATGCAAAAATGGAAAGTCCTTAAGGGGTTAAATATATTTAGATTTGCAGGTATTGTTTGATAGACAAGCTTTGATTCAAAAAAAAAAAAAAAAAAATAAAGACTAAAAAAACAAAACCTAGAATCTAACTGGTTACTATGGGTGACTGCTCCTCTCCACAAGCATTGAGAAGTTTCCCCTAAATGTGATACTTGTTTCAACTGTTGAAAATAAACCAAAAGCAGAAAACCAATGTTTTCAAGTTATGCAGTATAGCCTTCAATGCAAACCCAGGTGACTGACAAAGGAAGACATTGGGGCAGTAGTTCAGGCGTATGTAAACTAGAGTTGTCGGAGGACTAGTTGGAGTGCTGACTGCATATTTTACCACTGCACTAGATTTAACCCCTCAAAGCTTTCCATATCCTGGCGCAAAACATGTTCCAATAACTAAGTGGCGGCCAAGCAGTATTTTTTTTTTTGTCAGGATACCACAGGGTAATGTACAAACCGGACACTCGCTAATCACCTATAATATGTGGCTTCATCTTGTCCTCTGCTGCTGCTCCCGCTGCTCCTCTGCCAGGCATTTTGAGAACGAACCGTTGGGACACAAATGTGCGGACTCCCTGTCCCCTCAGCGTTTTCCCTTCCGGTCGCTTCTACCCGCGCGATTCCACTTGGCGGGAAGTTTTCAGCTGCCGAGCAGACTAGGAGTCACGTGGTAAGTGACGTCTCCATGCGACCAATGAGCAAAGCAGTCTCATAATGCTGCGGGATGATTGGTGACTGCTTGTCCTGCGCTCATTGGCTCTTTTCGCCGCGGCATCCTCCCCAGTCATCATAGGAGATATGGTGATGCAAATGTTCTCTTGCAAGTGAGGCTCCGTTCACATTGCGTTTTTTTACTTCAGTTTAACTAATGTGTTTAATCCCTTAAGGACCAAGTGTTTTTCAATTTTGCACGTTTGTTTTTTCCTCCTTACATTTAAAAAAAAATCATAACCCTTTCAATTTTACACATAAAAACCCAGATGATGGCTTTTTTTCCACCACCAATTCTACTTTGCAGTGACATCAGTCATTTTACCCCAAAATCTATGGTGAAACGTAAGAAAAAATCAATGTGCGACAAAATTGAAGAAAGAAAGCCATTTTGTAACTTTTGGTGGCTTCTGTTTTTACAAAGTAAATTTTTCGGTAAAAATAACACTTTACCTTTTTCCGTACGACTTTATCCATACGATTAAAATTATACCCTACTTATATAGGTTTGATTTTGTCATACTTCTGGAAAAAAATAACTACATGCACAAAAAGTTTATATGTTTAACCCCATAAGGACCAGGCCATTTTACACCTTAAGGACCAGAGCGTTTTTTGCAAATCTGACCACTGTCACTTTAAACATTAATAACTCTGGAATGCTTTTAGTTATCATTCTGATTCCGAGACTGTTTTTTCGTGACATATTCTACTTTAACTTAGTGGTGAAATTTTATGGTAACTTGCATCCTTTCTTGGTGAAAAATCCCCAAATTTGATGAAAAAAATGAAAATTTTGCATTTTTCTAACTTTGAAGCTCTCTGCTTCTTACGAAAATGGATATTCAAAATATTTTTTTTTGGGGTTCACATATACAATATGTCTACTTTATGTTTGCATCATAAAATTTATAAGTTTTTACTTTTGGAAGACACCAGAGGGCTTCAAAGTTCAGCAGCAATTTTGAAATTTTTCACAAAATTTTCAAACTCACTATTTTTCAGAGACCAGTTCAGTTTGGAGTGGATTTGAAGGGTCTTCATATTAGAAATACCCCATAAAAGACCCCATTATAAAAACTACACCCCCCAAAGTATTCAAAATGACGTTCAGTAAGTGTATTAACCCTTTAGGTGTTTCACAGGAATAGCAGCAAAGTGAAGGAGAAAATTCAAAATCTTCATTTTTTACATTCGCATGTTCTTGTAGACCCAATTTTTGAATTTTTGCAAGGGGTAAAAAGGAGAACATTTTTACTTGTATTTGAAACCCAATTTCTCTCGAGTAAGCACATACCTCATATGTCTATGTTAATTGTTCAGCGGGCGTAGTAGAGGGCTCAGAAGGGAAGGAGCGACAAATGGTTTTTGGGGGGCATGTCACCTTTAGGAAGCCCCTATGGTGCCAGGACAGCAAAAAAAAAACGCATGGCATACCATTTTGGAAACTAGACCCCTCGGGGAACGTAACAAGGGGTTATGTGAACCTCAATACCCTACAGGTGTTTCACGACTTTTGCATATGTAAAAAAAAAAATTATTTTTTTACCTAAAATGCTTGGTTCCCCAAAATGTTTACATTTTTAAAAAGGGTAATAGCAGAAAATACCCCCCAAAATTTGAAGCCCAATTTCTCCCGATTCAGAAAAACCCCCATATGGGGGTGAAAAGTGCTCTGCTGGCGCACTACAGGTCTCAGAAGAGAAGGAGTCACATTTGGCTTTTTGAAAGCAAATTTTGCTCTGGGGGCATGCCGCATTTAGGAAGTCCCTATGGTGCCAGGACAGCAAAAGAAAAAAAAACACATGGCATACCATTTTGGAAACTAGACGCCTCGGGGAACGTAACAACGGGTAATGTGAACCTTTATACCCCACAGGTGTTTCACGACTTTTGTATATGTAAAAAAAAAAAATTTTTTTTACCTAAACTGCTTGTTTTCCCAAAAATTTTACATTTTTTAAAAGGGTAATAGCAGAAAATACCCCCCAAAATTTGTAACACAATTTCTCCCGACTACGGCGATACCCCATATGTGACCCTAAACTGTTGCCTTGAAATACGACAGGGCTCCAAAGTGAGAGCACCATGCGCATTTGAGGCCTAAATTAGGGACTTGCATAGGGGTGGACATAGGGGTATTCTACGCCAGTGATTCCCAAACAGGGTGCCTACAGCTGTTGTAAAACTCCCAGCATGCCTAGACAGTCAGTGGCTATCTGGCAATACTGGGAGTAGTTGTTTTGCAACAGCTGGAGGCTCCGTTTTAGAAACAGTGGTGTACCAGACGTTTTTCATTTTTATTGGGGAGGGGGGCTGTGTAGGGGTATGTGTATATGTAGTGTTTTTTTACTTTTTATTTTATTTTGTGTTAGTGTAGTGTAGTGCTTTTAGGGTACAGTCACACGTAGGTTCACAGTAGTTTCTCGCTGGCAGTTTGAGCTGCGGCAGAAAATTTGCCGTAGCCCAAACTTGAAGCCAGATACTTACTGTAAACCTCCGCCCATGTGAGTGTACCCTGTACATTCACATTGGGGGGGGGGGGGGAGAAGCATCCAGCTGTTGCAAAACTACAACTCCCAGCATGTACGGTCTATCAGTGCATGCTGGGAGTTGTAGTTTTGCAACAGCTGGAGGCACACTGGTTGTGAAACACCGAGTTTGGTAACAAACTCAGTGTTTTGCAACCAGTGTGCCTTCAGCTGTTGCAAAAGCTACAACCCCCAGCATGTACGGACAGCGGAAGGGCATGTTGGGTCTTGTAGTTATGCAACAGCTGGAGGCATACTACTTTGGCTGGGGATGCTGGGGATTGTAGTTATGCAACAGCTGGAGACACACTGGTTTGCTACTTAACTCAGTGTGCCTTCAGCTGTTGCAAAACTACAACTCTCAGCAGTCACCGACAGCCAACAGGCATGCTGGGAGTTGTAGTTATGCAACCAGCAGATGCACCACTACAACTCCCAGCATGCACTTTAACTGATTGTGCAAGCTGGGAGTTGTAGTTATACAACAGCTGAAGGTACACTTTTCCATAGAAAAAATGTGCCTCCAGCTGTTGCAAAACTATTAGTCCCAGCATGGAGTATGCAAAACTATTAGTCCCAGCATGGAGCATGGAATGCTGGGAGTTGTGGGGGTCTGCCTCCTGCTGTATACATAGAACAGATCAGTATTAGCAATCATGGTATTGCTATGAATAGTCCCCTATGGGGACTATTCAAGTGTAAAAAAAAAATGTTAAAGTAAAAAAAAAGTGAAAAATCCCCTCCCCCAATAAAAAAGTAAAACGTCGTTTTTTCCCTAGTTTACCCCCAAAAAGAATAAAAAAATAAATTTTATAGACATATTTGGTATCGCCACGTGCGTAAATGTCCGAACTATTAAAATAAAATGTTAATGATCCCGTACGGTGAACAGCGTGAACGAAAAAAAAAAAAGTCCAAAATTGCTACCTTTTTAATACATTTTATTTAAAAAAAAATTATAAAAAATGTATTAAAAGTTTTTTATATGCAAATGTGGTATCAAAAAAAGTACAGATCATGGCGCAAATAATGAGCCCCCATACCGCCGCTTATACGGAAAAATAAAAAAGTTAGAGGTCATCAAAATAAAGGGATTATAAACGTACTAATTTGGTTAAAAAGTTTGTGATTTTTTGTAAGCGCAACAATAATAGAAAAGTATGTAATAAGGGGTATCATTTTAATCGTATTGACCCTCAGAATAAAGAACACACGTCATTTTTACCATAAATTGTACGGCGTGAAAACGAAACCTTCCAAAATTAGCAAAATTGCGTTTTTCGTTTTAATTTCCCCACAAAAATAGTGTTTTTTGGTTGCGCCATACATTTTATGATATAATGAGTTATGTCATTACAAAGGACAACTGGTCGCGCAAAAAACAAGCCCTCATACTAGTCTGTGGATGAAAATATAAAAGTTATGATTTTTAGAAGGTGAGGAGGAAAAAATGAAAACGTAAAAATTAAATTGTCTGAGTCCTTAAGGCCAAAATGGGCTGAGTCCTTAAGGGGTTAAGGACTCGGAAATGGAGACGTATAAGAGAACGTCATGTGTCCTTAAGGGGTTAAAATTATCATCTTCTGACCCCTATAACTTTTTTATTTTTCCACGAACGGGACGGTATGAAAGCTCATTTTTTGCGCTGTGATCTGAAGTTTTTATCAGTACCATTTTTGTTTTGATCACACTTTTTGATTCATTTTTTTATGGAATATAAAGTGACCAAAAATATGCTATTTTGGAATTTTTTTTGCGCGACTGCCATTGATCGTGTGGCTTAATTAACAATATATTTTTATAGTTCGGACATTTGATACCACATATGTTTGTTTTTATTTTTATTTACACACCTTTTTTTAAATGGGAAAAGGGGGGTCATTCTGATTTTTATTAGGGAGGGGATTAAATCACATTTATTAACTTTTTTTAAACTTTTTTATGCAGTTTTATAGCCCCCTCTAGTGGCTATAATACTGCATACACTGATTGCAGGCACTTTTCAATGCATTGCCATAGGAATGCATTGATAAGTGTTTTCTGCGCTTGATTGCTCAAGCCTGGACTTCAGGTTTGGAGCAATCAAATGCCAATCGGACAGCCGGGAAGAAGGTAAGACACTTCCCGCTCTCTCAGCTGTTCAGGACGCCGCGATTTCACCACGGCGGTTCTGAACAGCTCAGCTGATCTAACCGGCAGCATATTCTCCCGTTATCAACTCCGGACGTGGTGATCGGAATGGGATGACTGGTTATATCTATCAGAAGCCATCCCGGCATATTTCCCAGGGGGGTCCAGAGGCCCCCCCCTGTCAGCAATCGCCGTGATTCGCTGGTAAATTCTGACCGATGAATCACTGGTTTTCCGGGCTGATTGGGTCTCTGGTTACCTGATGGCCCTGAAAATAGGGATGATTGGAGCTGTCAGAGAAAGCCTTGATCATCCTAAAGGATAGGAGAAAGGTGGCAGGGCTGCAACCTCCTCCTATCCCCTGCAATTGGCCGGTCAAGACTGACTGGACTGCTCTGGAAGTCCAGGCAGAGCGGGATAAAGATGGCAGTGGCAGTTACCGGTGGTAGACAGCCTGGGGACCAGCGGCAGGGAGGACCGGCAGCAGCAGAATGCAGGTGGCGGTAGCCGAGACAGAGGCAGCAGTGAAGATCTGCTAAGTGATCTTCACTGCTGCCCTTTAGTTTCACAACTACAACTCCTCTGTAGTATTCAGCAGCTAATAGGTACAGGAAGGGTTAAGATTTTTTAATAGAAGTCATTTATAAATCTGTTTAACTTTTTGGCACCAGTTGATTTAAAAAAAAAAAGTTTTCCAGCGGAGTACCCTTTTAACCCCTTAAGGACGCCGGGCGTATGGATACACTCGTGGGTATTCCGATCCCCGACGCTTGCCGGCCGGGGACCGGACCGGGGTGACTGCTGATATCTATCAGCAGGCACCCCGTGCAAACCCCTGGATTGACAGCAAATCGTCGGTCAATCCAGACCGGCGATTTGTGGCTATTTCGGGTCAATCGGGTCTCTGGTGACCCGGAAAAAAAGGGTGAATGGGGCTGTCCGAGACAGCCCCATTCACCCTTACCCAGCAGTAGTTAGGTGGCATGACCGACCAATCACGACACTGCTGGGCAGCGATCGGGACGGCTGGGTTCTCCTACCTTGCCCTGGTCCGGCGGGGGTCCCCTCAGGATCGGTGGTGGCAACAGGAGCAGCAGGATCGGGGGCAGCAGCAGCAGCGGTTCCGGCACCAGGATACAGCAGGAGGTGAGGCCTGTTCACCTCCTGCTGTTGCTTAGCAACAACTCACAGCATGCACAGCCAAAGGACATGATTAAAAATTAAAAAATCTTAATCCTTCCTGTACTTATTAGCTACTGAATACTACAGAGGAAATTATTTTCTTTTTGGAACGCTCTCTGATGACATTACGAGCACAGTTGTCACTGCTGACATTATTATAATAATAATAATAACAACACTTTATTTGTTGTCCTTAGTGGCATTTGAACCCAAGTCCCCAGCACTGCAAGGCAGCAGTGCTAGCCACTGAGCCACCATGCTGCCCTTAGCATACATTTGCTATGCATGGTTGCTAAAATGGACAGAGATGTCAGCAGAGAGCACTGTGCTCGTGATGTCATCAGTGTTCCAAAAAGAAAGGAATTTCCTCTGTAGCATTCAGCAGCTAATAAGTACTGGAAGGATTAAGATTTTTTAATAGAAGTAATTTACAAATATGTTTAACTTTCTGCCACCAGTTGATTTAAAAGAAAAAAGGTTTTCACCGGAGTACCCCTTTAAGTAACAAACTCTCAGTGTTTCACAACCAATGTGCCTCCAGCTGTTGCATAACTATAACTCCCAGCAGGTATGGTCTGTCAGTGCATGCTGGGAGTTGTAGTTTTGCAACACCTGGTGGTTTGCCCTCCCCCCCATGTGAATGTACAGGGTACATTTACTCGGGCGGGTTTACAGCGAGTTCTGCTGCAAGTTTGAGTTGCGGCAAATTTTCCGCCACAGCTCAAGCTCCCAGCAAGAAACTCACTGTAAACCCGACCATGTGAATGCACCCTAAAAACAGTACACTACTCCACAAAATAAAAAGTAAAACACTACATATACACATACCCCTACACAGTCCCCCCCCCCCCCCCCCCCCGAATAAAAAAAAATAAATAAATCTTGTACGGCACTGTTTTCAAAACGGAGCCCCCAGCTATTGAAAAACAACAACTCACAGTATTGCCGGACAGCCACTGACTGTCAAGGAATGCTGGGAGTTTTGCAACAGCTGGAGACACCCTGTTTGGGAAACACTGCCGAAGGGTATTTTTGTGTCGGATTCAAATCCACAATTTAGGCCTCAAATGCGCATGGTGCTCTCTCACTTTGGAGCCCTGTCGTATTTCAAGGAAACAGTTAAGGGCCACATATGGGGTATCTCCGTACTCGGGAGAAATTTCAGTACATATTTTGGGGGGCTTTTTCTCCTTTAACCCCTTATGAAAAGGTAAAATTGGGGTCTACACCAGCATGTTAGTGTAAAAAAAAAATTTTTTTTACACTAACATGTTGGTGTTGCCCCATACTTTTTAATTTTCACAAGCGGTAAAAGGAAAAAAGACCCCCAAAATTTGTAAGTACAGAACTACCCCATATGTGGGCCTAAAGTGCTCTGCGGGCGCACAACATGGCTCAGAAGTCAGAGAGCACTATGTACATTTGAGGTCTAAATTGGTGATTTGCACAGGGGTGGCTGATTTTACAGCAGTTTTGACATAAACGCAAAACAATAAATACCCAGATGTGACCCCATTTTGGAAACTACACCCCTCATGGAATGTAACAAGGGGTATAGTGAATATTAACACCCCACAGGTGTTTGACAATTTTTTGTTAAAGTTGGATGTGAAAATGAAATTTTTTTTCACTAAAATGCTTCTGTTACCCTACATTTTTCATTTTCACAAGGGAGAATAGGAAAAAAAGCCCCCCAAAATTTGTAGCCCCATTTCTTCTGAGTAAGAGCATACCCCATATGTGGATGTAAAGTGCTCTGCGGGTGAACTACAATGCTCAGAAGAGAAGGAGCGCCATTGCGCTTCTGGAGAGAGAATGTGTCCGAAATTGAAGGCTATGTGTGTTTACAAAGCCCCCATAGTGCCAGAACGTTGGACCCCCCCCCCACATGTGACCCCATTTTGGAAACTACACCCCTCACAGATTGTAATAAGGGGTACAGTGAGCATTTATGCCCCACAGGTATCTGACAGATTTTCGGAACAGTGGTCCGTGAAAATGAAAAATTAAATTTTTCATTTGCACAGCCCACTGTTCCAAAGATCTGTCAAACACCAGTGGGATGTAAATGTTCACTGCACCCCTTATTAAATTCTGTGAGGGGTGTAGTTTCCAAAATGGAGTCACATGTGGGAGAGGTCCACCGTTCCGGCACCATGGGGGCTTTGTAAACGCACATGGCCTCCCACTTCTGTTCCAACCAAATTCTCTCACCAAAAGCTCAATGGCGCTCCTTCCCTTCTGAGCATTGCAGTTCGCCCGCAGAGACCTTTACATCCACATATGGGGTATTTCCATACTCAGAAGAGAGAGATGGGGTTACAAATTTTGGAAGGCTTTTTCTCCAATTACCCCTTGTGAAAATGAAAAATTAGAGGTAAATCCAGCATTTTAGTGAAAAAAAATCAAATTTTTCATTTTCACTTCAAAATTTAGCGGAAATTTGTCAAGCACATGTTAAGGCTCACTGTACATTCCTTTAGGGGTGAAGTTTCCAAAATGGTATGCCATGTTTTTTTTTTTTTTTGGCTGTTCTGGCACCATAGGGGCTTCCTAAATGGGACATGCCCCCCAAAAACCATTTCAGCTAAATTTGCTTTCCAAAAGCCAAATGTGACTTCTTCTCTTTTGAGCATTATAGTGAGCCCGCAGTGCACTTTACGTCCACACATGGGGTATTTCAGGGGCAAATGCAGGGGGTAGATGAAAGCAGGGGCAGGAACAGGGGTGGGTTGAATGAAAGCAGGGGCAGAAGCAGGGGGGATTGAATGAAAGCAGGGGTAGCAGCAGGGGGGGTTGAATGAAAGGAGGGGCAGAAGCAGGGGGGTTTGAATGAAAGCAGGAGGGGTTGAATGAAAGCAGATTGAGGGGGTTGAATGAATGCAGATTGGGGGGTTCAATGAAAGCAGGGGCAGAAGCGAGGGGGGTTGAATGGAAGCAGGGGCAGATGCAGGAGGGGGAATGAAAGCAGGGGCATAGGCAGGGGGGTAGATGAAAGCAGGGGCAGAAGCAGGGGTGGGTTGAATGAAAGCAGGGGCAGAAGCAGGGGGGTTGAATAAAAGCAGGGGCAGAAGCAGGGGGGTTGAATGAAAGGAGGGGCAGAAGCAGGGGGTGTTGAATAAAAGCAGGGACAGAAACAGGGGGTTGAATGGAAGCAGGGACACAAGCAAGGGCAGAAGCAGGGGAGTTAATGGAAGCAGGGGCAGGAGCAGTGGGGTGAATGGAAGCAGGAGCAGTGGGGTGAATGGAAGCAGGGGCAGGAGCGGTGGGGAGAATGGAAGCAGGAGCGGTGGGGTGAATGGAAGCAGGAGCAGGGGGTGAATGGAAGCTGGAAGAGGGGCTGAATGGAAGGAAGGCAGGAGTGGTGGGGTAAATGGAAGCAGGAGCAGGGGGTGAATGGAAGCAGGAGCGGGGGGGGGGTGAATGGAAGCAGGATTTTTAATGACAGACACAAGGGAAGGGGTTTGACTGTAACTAGGGGCAGAAGCAGGGGAGTTTGAATGTAAACAGGGCCAGGGGCAAGGGGTCTGAATGGAAGCAGGGGCAGAGGAGGTTTGAATGGAAGCAGGGGTGGGTAGTTGGGTGGCTGCGGGTGAATGGAATCAGTGGTAGCGGTGGATGGGTGGCTGCACGGTGAATGGAAGCAGTAGGTGGCTGAGGGGTAAATGGAAGCAGTGGATGGGGGGGTGAATGGAAGCAGGGGGGTGAATGGAAGCAATGGCGGAGGGTGTGAAGGCAATGGCGCTAGGAGGCTAATAGCAAAGTGGGTGGGAGGCTGAAGGCAATAGATGTGAGTGGGTGGGTAGCTGGAGGCACTGTGTGTATGTGTGTGTGTGTGTGTCAGGCTGCTGGAGGCACTGTGTGTGTGTGTGTGTGTGTGTGTGTGTGTGTGTGTGTGTGTGAGGCTGCTGGGGGCATTGTGTGTGAGGCTGCTGGGGGCATTGTGTGTGCCAGGCTGCTGGGGGCACTATGTGCATTAGTGAGACTGCTGGGGGCATTGTGTGCATGTGTCAGGCTGCTGGGGGCATTGTGTGCATGTGTAAGTCTGCTGGGGGCATTGTGTGCATGTGTCAGGCTGCTGGGGGCATTGTGTGCATGTGTCAGGCTGCTGGGGCATTGTGTGCATGTGTCAGGCTGCGGGGGACATTGTGTGTGTGTGTGTGTGTGTGTGTCAGGCTGATGGGGGCATTGTGTGTGTGTGTGAGTCTGCTGGGGGCATTGTGTGTGTGTGAGGCTGCTACGGGCATTGTGTGCATGTTTCGGGCTGCTGGGGGAATTGTGTGCATGTGTGAGGCTGCTGGGGGCATTGTGTGTGTTTGTGAGGCTGCTGGGGGCATTGTGTGTGTAAGGCTGCTGGGGGCATTGTGTGTGTGTGTGAGGCTTCTGGGGGTATTATGAGTGTGTGTGTGTGTGTGTGTGTGTGAGGCTGCTGGAGGCATTGTGTGTGTCTGTGTGTGTGAGGCTGCTGGGGGCATTATATGTGTGTGTGTGTGTGTGTGTGTGTGAGGCTGCTGGGGGCATTGTGTGTGTGAGGCTGCTGGAGGCATTGTGTGTGTGTGAGGCTGCTGGAGGCATTGTATGTGTGTGTGTGTGTGAGGCTGCTAGGGGCATTGTGTGTGTGTGTGTGTGTGTGTGTGTGTGAGGCTGCTGGGGGCATTATATGCATGTATCAAGCTGCTGGAGGCATTGTGTGCATGTGTGAGGCTGCTGGGGGCATTGTGTGTGTGTCTGAGGCTGCTGGGGGCATTGTGTGTGTGTGTGTGTGTGAGGCTGCTGGGGGCATTGTGTGTGTGTGTGAGGCTGCTGGAGGCATTGTGTGTGTGTGTGTGTGTGTGTATGTGTGCATGTGAGGCTGCTGGGGGCATTGTGTGTGAGGCTGCTGGAGGCATTGTGTGTGAGGCTGCTGGGGGCATTGTGTGTGTGTGGCTGCTGGGGGCATTGTGTGTATGTGTGAGGCTGCTGGGGGCATTGTGTGTATGTGTGAGGCTGCTGGGGGCATTGTGTGTGTGTGTGAGAGAGGCTGCTGGGGGCATTGTGTGTGTGAGGCTGCTGGAGGCATTGTGTGTGTGTTATGCTGCTGGAGGCATTGTGTATGTGTGTGTGTGTGTGTGTGTGTGTGTGTGTGAGGCTGCTGGGGGCAGTGTGTGTGTGTGTGAGGCTGCTGGAGGCATTGTGTGTGTGAGGATGCTGGAGGCATTGTGTGTGTGTGTGAGGCTGCTGGGGGCATTGTGTGCGTGTGTGTGTGTGTGTAAGGCTGCTGGGGGGCACTGTGTGCATATGTGAGACTGCTTAGGGCATTGTGTGCATGTGTGAGGTTGCTGGAGACACTGTGTGTGTGTGGCTGCTGGGGGCATTGTGTGCATGTGTGTGTGTGTGTGAGGCTGCTGGAGGCACTGTGTGCATATGTGAGACTGCTTAGGGCATTGTGTGCATGTGTGAGGCTGCTGGAGACACTGTGTGTGTGTGTGTGTGTGAGGCTGCTATGGGCATTGGTTTTGTGTGTGTGCGTGTGTGTGTGTGTGTGTGAGGCTGCTGGGGGCATTGTATGTGTGAGGCTGCTGGAGGCATTGTGTGTGTGTGTGTGTGTGTGTGTGTGAGGCTGCTGGGGGCATTGTGTGTGAGAGAGAGAGGCTGCTGGGGGCATTGTGTGTGTGTATGTGTGTGTGTGTGTGTGAGAGAGAGGCTGCTGGGGCATTGTGTGTGTAAGGCTGCTGGGGGAATTGTGTGTGTGTGTGGCTGCTGGGGGCATTGTGTGTATGTGTGAGGCTGCTGGGGGCATTGTGTGTGTGAGGCTGCTGGGGGCATTGTGTGTGTGTGTATTTGAGAGGCTGCTGGGGGCATTGTGTGTGTGAGGCTGCTGGAGGCATTGTGTGTGTGTTATGCTGCTGGAGGCATTGTGTGTGTGTGTGTGAGGCTGCTGGGGGCAGTGTGTGTGTGAGGATGCTGGAGGCTTTGTGTGTGTGAGGATGCTGGAGGCTTTGTGTATGTATGTGAGGCTGCTGGGGGAATTGTGTGCATGTGTGTGTGCATGTGTGCGTGTGTGTGTGTGTGTGAGGCTGCTGGGGCATTGTGTGCATGTGTGTGTGTGAGGCTGCTGGGGGCATTGTGTGCATGTGTGTGCGTGTGTGTGTGTGTGTGTGTGTGTGAGGCTGGAGGCACTGTGTGCATATGTGAGACTGCTTAGGGCATTGTGTGCATGTGTGAGGCTGCTGGAGACACTGTGTGTGTGTGTGTGTGTGTGAGGCTGCTAGGGGCATTGGTTTTGTGTGTGTGAGGCTGCTGCGGGCATTGTATGTGTGAGGCTGCTGGAGGCATTGTGTGTGTGTGTGTGTCTGAGGCTGCTGGGGGCATTGTGTTTGAGAGAGAGAGGCTGCTGGGGGCATTGTGTGTGTGTGTGTATGTGTGTGTGTGAGAGAGAGGCTGCTGGGGCATTGTGTGTGTAAGGCTGCTGGGGGGAATGATGTGTGTGTCAGGCTGCTGGAGGCATTGTGTGTGTGTGAGTCTGCTGGGGACATTTTGTGTGTGTGAGGCTGCTGGGGCATTGTGTGTGTGTGTAAGGCTGCTGGGGGCATTGTGTGTGTGTGAGGCTATTGGGGGCATTGTGTGTGTGTGTGTGTGTGACGATGCTGGAGGCATTGTGTGTATGTGTGTGAGGCTGCTGGAGGGCATTGTGTATGTGTCAGGCTGCTGGAGGCATTGTGTGTGTGTGAGTCTGCTGGGGGCATTGTGTGTGTGTGTGAGTCTGTTGGGGGCATTGTGTGTATGTGTGAGGCTGCTGGGGGCATTGTGTGTGTGAGGCTGCTGGGGGCATTGTGTGTGTGTGTGTGTGTATTTGAGAGGCTGCTGGGGGCATTGTGTGTGTGAGGCTGCTGGAGGCATTGTGTGTGTGTTATGCTGCTGGAGGCATTGTGTGTGTGTGTGTGTGAGGCTGCTGGGGGCAGTGTGTGTGTGAGGATGCTGGAGGCTTTGTGTGTGTGAGGATGCTGGAGGCTTTGTGTGTGTATGTGAGGCTGCTGGGGGAATTGTGTGCATGTGTGTGTGCATGTGTGTGTGTGTGTGTGTGTGAGGCTGCTGGGGCATTGTGTGCATGTGTGTGTGTGAGGCTGCTGGGGGCATTGTGTGCATGTGTGTGCGTGTGTGTGTGTGTGTGTGTGTGTGTGTGTGAGGCTGCTGGAGGCACTGTGTGCATATGTGAGACTGCTTAGGGCATTGTGTGCATGTGTGAGGCTGCTGGAGACACTGTGTGTGTGTGTGTGTGTGTGTGTGTGTGTGAGGCTGCTAGGGGCATTGGTTTTGTGTGTGTGAGGCTGCTGGGGGCATTGTATGTGTGAGGCTGCTGGAGGCATTGTGTGTGTGTGTGTGAGGCTGCTGGGGGCATTGTGTTTGAGAGAGAGAGGCTGCTGGGGGCATTGTGTGTGTGTGTGTATGTGTGTGTGTGAGAGAGAGGCTGCTGGGGCATTGTGTGTGTAAGGCTGCTGGGCGGAACGATGTGTGTGTCAGGCTGCTGGAGGCATTGTGTGTGTGTGAGTCTGCTGGGGGCATTTTGTGTGTGTGAGGCTGCTGGGCATTGTGTGTGTGTGTAAGGCTGCTGGGGGCATTGTGTGTGTGTGAGGCTATTGGGGGCATTGTGTGTGTGTGTGTGTGTGTGTGTGAGGATGCTGGAGGCATTGTGTGTATGTGTGTGAGGCTGCTGGAGGGCATTGTGTATGTGTCAGGCTGCTGGAAGCATTGTGTGTGTGTGAGTCTGCTGGGGGCATTGTGTGTGTGTGAGGCTGTTGGGGGCATTGTGTGTGTGTGAGGCTACTGGGGGTATTGTGTGTGTGTGAGGCTGCTGGGGGCATTGTGTGTGTGTGTGTGTGTGTGTGAGGCTGCTGGGGGCATTGTGTGTGTGTGAGAGAGAGAGGCTGCTGGGGGTATGTGTGTGTGAGGCTGCTGGGGTATTGTGTGTGTGAGGCTGCTGGGGGCATTGTGTGTGAGGTTGCTGGAGGCATTGTGTGTGTGTGTGTGTGAGAGAGAGGCTGCTGGAGGAACTGTGTGCATGTGTGAGACTGCTGGGGGCATTGTGTGCATGTGGGAGGCTGATGGAGGCATTGTGTGTGTGTGTGTGTGTGTGTGTGTGAGGCTGCTGGAGGCATTGTGTGTGTGAGGATGCTGGAGGCATTGTGTGTGTGTGTGTGTGTGTGTGTGTGAGGCTGCTGGGGGCATTGTGTGCGTGTGTGTGTGTGTGTGTGTGTGTGTGAGTGTGAGGCTGCTGGGGGCACTGTGTGCATATGTGAGACTGCTTAGGGCATTGTGTGCATGTGTGAGGTTGCTGGAGACACTATGTGTGTGTGTGAGGCTGCTGGGGGCATTGTGTGCATGTGTGTGTGCGTGTGTGTGTGTGAGGCTGCTGGAGGCACTGTGTGCATATGTGAGACTGCTTAAGGCATTGTGTGCATGTGTGAGGCTGCTGGAGACACTGTGTGTGTGTGTGTGTGTGTGTGAGGCTGCTAGGGGCATTGGTTTTGTGTGTGTGCGTGTGTGTGTGTGTGAGGCTGCTGGGGGCATTGTATGTGTGAGGCTGCTGGAGGCATTGTGTGTGTGTGTGTGTGTGTGTGTGTGTGAGGCTGCTGGTGGCATTGTGTGTGAGAGAGAGAGGCTGCTGGGGGCATTGTGTGTGTGTGTGTGTGTGTGTGTGTGAGAGAGAGAGAGAGAGAGGCTGCTGGGGCATTGTGTGTGTAAGGCTGCTGGGGGCATTGTGTGTATGTGTGAGGCTGCTGGGGGCATTGTGTGTGTGAGGCTGCTGGGGGCATTGTGTGTGTGTGTGTGTGTGAGAGGCTGCTGGGGCATTGTGTGTGTGAGGCTGCTGGAGGCATTGTGTGTGTGTTATGCTGCTGGGGGCATTGTGTGTGTGTGTGAGGCTGCTGGGGGCAGTGTGTGTGTGAGGATGCTGGAGGCTTTGTGTGTGTGAGGATGCTGGAGACTTTGTGTGTGTGTGCATATGTGAGTCTACTTAGGGCATTGTGTGCATGTGTGTGTGTGTGTGTGTGTGTGTGTGAGGCTGCTGGGGGCATTGTGTGTGAGGCTGCTGGGGGTATTGTGTGTGTGTGTGTGTGTGTGTGTGAGAGAGAGAGGCTGCTGGGGCTATGTGTGCATGTGTGAGACTGCTGGGGGCATTGTGTGCATGTGGGAGGCTGCTGGGGGCATTGTGTGTGAGGCTCCTGGAGGCATTGTGTGTGTGTGTGTGTGTGAGAGAGGCTGCTGGAGGAACTGTGTGCATGTGTGAGACTGCTGGGGGCATTGTGTGCATGTGGGAGGCTGATGGAGGCATTGTGTGTGTGTGTGTGTGTGTGTGTGAGGCTGCTGGAGGCATTGTGTGTGTGAGGATGCTGGAGGCATTGTGTGTGTGTGTGTGTGAGGCTGCTGGGGGCATTGTGTGCGTGTGTGTGTGTGTGTGTGTGTGAGGCTGCTGGGGGCACTGTGTTCATATGTGAGACTGCTTAGGGCATTGTATGCATGTGTGAGGTTGCTGGAGACACTGTGTGTGTGTGTGTGTGTGTGTGTGTGAGGCTGCTGGGGGCATTGTGTGCATGTGTGTGTGCGTGTGTGTGTGTGTGTGTGTGAGGCTGCTGGAGGCACTGTGTGCATATGTGAGACTGCTTAAGGCATTGTGTGCATGTGTGAGGCTGCTGGAGACACTGTGTGTGTGTGTGTGTGTGTGTGAGGCTGCTAGGGGCATTGGTTTTTTGTGTGTGCGTGAGTGTGTGTGTGTGTGTGAGGCTGCTGGGGGCATTGTATGTGTGAGGCTGCTGGAGGCATTGTGTGTGTGTGTGTGTGTGTGAGGCTGCTATGGGCATTGTGTGTGAAAGAGAGAGGCTGCTGGGGGCAGTGTGTGTGTGTGAGAGAGAGGCTGCTGGGGCATTGTGTGTGTAAGGCTGCTGGGGGCATTGTGTGTGTGTGGCTGCTGGGGGCATTGTGTGTATGTGTGAGGCTGCTGGGGGCATTGTGTGTGTGAGGCTGCTGGGGGCATTGTGTGTGTGTGTGTGTGTGTGTGAGAGGCTGCTGGGGGCATTGTGTGTGTGAGGCTGCTGGAGGCATTTTGTGTGTGTTATGCTGCTGGAGGCATTGTGTGTGTGTGTGAGGCTGCTGGGGGCAGTGTGTGTGTGAGGATGCTGGAGGCTTTGTGTGTGTGAGGCTGCTGGAGGCTTTGTGTGTGTGTGTGTGTGTGTGTGTGTGAGGCTGCTGGGGGCACTGTGTGCATATGTGAGACTACTTAGGGCATTGTGTGCATGTGTGTGTGTGTGTGTGTGTGTGTGTGTGAGGCTGCTGGGGGCATTGTGTGCATGTGTGTGTGCGTGTGTGTGTGTGTGTGTGTGTGAGGCTGCTGGAGGCACTGTGTGCATATGTGAGACTGCTTAGAGCATTGTGTGCATGTGTGAGGCTGCTGGAGACACTGTGTGTGTGTGTGTGAGGCTGCTAGGGGCATTGGTTTTGTGTGTGTGTGTGTGTGAGGCTGCTGGGGGCATTGTATGTGTGAGGCTGCTGGAGGCATTGTGTGTGTGTGTGTGTGTGTGTGTGTGTGTGTTTGTGAGGCTGCTGGGGGCATTGTGTTTGAGAGAGAGAGGCTGCTGGGGGCATTGTGTGTGTATGTGTGTGTGTAAGAGAGAGGCTGCTGGGGCATTGTGTGTGTAAGGCTGCTGGAGGGCATGATGTGTGTGTCAGGCTGCTGGAGGCATTGTGTGTGTGTGAGTCTGCTGGGGGCATTTTGTGTGTGTGAGGCTGCTGGGGCATTGTGTGTGTGTGTGTGTGTGTGAGAGAGGCTGCTGGGGGCATTGTGTGTGTGTGAGGCTATTGGGGGCATTGTGTGTGTGTGTGTGTGTGTATGTGAGGATGCTGGAGGCATTGTGTGTATGTGTGGGAGGCTGCTGGAGGGCATTGTGTATGTGTCAGGCTGCTGGAGGCATTGTGTGTGTGTGAGTCTGCTGGGGGCATTGTGTGTGTGTGAGGCTGTTGGGGGCATTGTGTGTGTGTGTGAGGCTACTGGGGGTATTGTGTGTGTGTGTGAGGCTGCTGGGGGCATTGTGTGTGTGTGTGAGGCTGCTGGGGGCATTGTGTGTGTGAGGCTGCTAGGGGCATTGTGTGTGTGTGTGAGAGAGAGAGGCTGCTGGGGGCATTGTGTGTGTGAGGCTGCTGGGGCATTGTGTGTGTGAGGCTGCTGGGGGCATTGTGTGTGAGGCTGCTGGAGGCATTGTGTGTGTGTGTGTGTGTGTGTGTGAGAGAGAGAGGCTGCTGGAGGAACTGTGTGCATGTGTGAGACTGCTGGGGGCATTGTGTGCATGTGGGAGGCTGATGGAGGCATTGTGTGTGTGTGTGTGTGAGGCTGCTGGTGGCATTTTGCGTTTGTGTGTCTGTGTGAGGCTGCTGGGGGCATTGTGTGTGTGTGTGTGTGTGTGAGGCTGCTAGAGGCACTGCGTGCATGTGCTGGTGGCATTGTGTGCATGTGTGAGGCTGCAGGAGGCATTGTGTGTGAGGCTGCTGGGGGCATTGTGTTTGTGTGTGTGTGTGTGAGGCTGCTGGAGGGCATTGTGTGTGTGTGTGTGTGTGTGTGTGATTCTGGAGGCATTGTGTGTGTGTGAGACTGCTGGGGGCATTGTGTGTGTGTGTGTGAGAGAGGCTGCTGGGGGGCATTATGTGTGTGTAAGGCTTCTGGGGGCATTGTGTTTTTGTGTGTGTTTGTTTGGGAGGCTGCTGGGGGGAATTGTGTGTGTGAGGGTGCTGAGGCATTGTGTGTGTGTGTGTGAGGGTGCTGAGGCATTGTGTGTGTATGAGGCTGCTGGAGACACTATGTGCATATGTGAGACTGCTTAGGGCATTGTGTGCATGTGTGAGGCTTCTGGAGACATTGTTTGTGTGTGTTTTTGTGAGGCTGCTGGGGGCATTGTGTGCATGTGTGAGGCTGCTGGAGGCACTGTGTGTGTGTGTGAGGCTGCTGGGGGCATTGTGTGTATGTGAGGCTGCTGAAGGCACTGTGTGTGTGTGTGTGTGTGTGAAGCTGCTGCGGGCATTGTGTGTGTGTGAGGCTGCTGGAGGCATTGTGTGTGAGGCTGCTGGGGGCAATGTGTGTGCGTGTCTGTGTGTGAGGCTGCTGGGGGCATTGTGTGTGTGAGGCTGCTGGGGGCATTATGTGCATGTGTGATGCTGCTGGAGGCACTGTGTGTGTCTGTGAGGCTGCTGGGGTCATTGTGTTTGTGTTAGGCTGCTGTAGGCATTGTGTGTGTGTGTGTGAGGCTGCTGGGGGCATTGTGTGTGTGTGTGAGGCTGCTGGGGGCATTGTGTGTGAGGCTGCTGGAGGCATTGTGCGTGCTTGTGTGTGAGGCTGTGGGGGGGTTGTGTGTGTGTGAGGCTGCTGGGGGCATTGTGTGTGTGTGTGAGGCTGCTGGAGGCGTGTGTGTGTGTGTGTGCGTGAGGCTGCTGGGGGCATTGTGTGCACGTGTGAGGCTGCTGGAGGCACTGTGTGTGTGTGTGTGTGAGGCTACTGGGGGCATTGTGTGTGTGTGAGGCTGCTGAAGGCACTGTGTGTGTGTGTGTGTGGTGAAGCTGCTGCGGGCATTGTGTGTGTGTGAGGCTGCTGGAGGCATTGTGTGTGTGAGGCTGCTGGGGGCATTGTGTGTGCGTGTCTGTGTGTGAGGCTGCTGGGGGCATTGTGTGTGTGAGGCTGCTGGGGGCATTGTGTGCATGAGTGAGGCTGCTGGGGGCATTATGTGCATGTGTGATGCTGCTGGAGGCACTGTGTGTGTGTCTGTGAGGCTGCTGGGGTCATTGTGTTTGTGTTAGGCTGCTGTAGGCATTGTGTGTGTGTGTGTGTGTGTGTGAGGCTGCTGGGGGCATTGTGTGTGTGTGTGAGGCTGCTGGGGGCATTGTGTGTGAGGCTGCTGGAGGCATTGTGCGTGCATGTGTGTGAGGCTGTGGGGGCATTGTGTGTGTGAGGCTGCTGGGGGCATTGTGTGTGTGTGTGTGTGTGAGGCTGCTGGAGGCATTGTGTGTGTGAGGCTGCAGGGGGAATCGTGTATGTGAGGCTGCTGGAGGCATTGTGTGTGTGTGTGTGTGAGGCTGCTGGGGGGCATTGTGTGTGTGTATGTGAGAGAGAGAGAGAGAGAGAGAGAGAGAGAGAGAGAGAGAGAGAGAAAAGCTTCTGAGGGGCATTGTGTGAGTGTGTGTGTGAGGCTGCTGGGGGCATTGTATGTGTGTGTGAGAGAGGCTGCTGTGGCATTGCGTGTGTGTGAGGCTACTGGGGGCATTGTGTGTGTGTCAGGCTGCTGGAGGCATTGTGTGTGTGTGTGAGTCTGCTGGGGGAATTGTGTGTGTGTGAGGCTGCTGGGGGCATTGTGTGTGTGTGTGTGAGAGAGAGGCTGCTGGGGGCATTGTGTGTGTGTGTGTGTGTGTGAGGCTACTGGGGGCATTGTGTGTGCGCGGATGCTGGAGGCATTGTGTGTGTGTGTGAGGCTGCTGGGGGCATTGTGTGTGTGAGGCTGCTGGAGGCATTGTGTGTGTGTGTGTGTGTGAGAGGGGCTGCTTCGGGCATTGTGTGTGTGTGTGTGTGTGTGTGAGAGGGAGGCTGCTGGGGCATTGTGTGTGTGAGGCTGCTGGGGGCATTGTGTGTGAGGCTGCTGGAGGCATTGTGTGTGTGAGAGGCTGCTGAAGGCACTGTGTGCATGTGTGAGGCTGCTGGAGGCATTGTGTGTGTGTGTATGAGGCTGCTGGGGGCATTGTGTGTGAGGCTGCTGGGGGCATTGTGTGTGTGTGTGAGGCTGCTGGAGGCATTATGTGTGTGTGTGTGTGTGAGGCTGCTGGGGGCATTGTGTGTTTGTTTGTGTGTGTGTGTGTGTGTGAGGCTGCTGGGGGCATTGTGTGTGTGTGTATGAGGCTGCTGGAGGCATTGCGTGTATGTGTGAGACTGCTGGGGGCATTGTGTGCATGTGTGAGGCTGCTGGAGACACTGTGTGTTTGTGTGTGTGTGAATGTGTTAGGCTGCTGGGGTCATTGTGTGCATGTGTGAGGCTGCTGGAGGCACTGTGTGTGTGTGTGTGTGTGTGTGTGTGTGTGTGTGTATGAGGCTGCTGGGGGCATTGTGTGTGTGTGTGTGAGGCTCCTGGAGGCATTGTGTGTGTGTGTGTGTGTGTGTGAGGCTGCTGGAGGCATTGTGTGTGTGAGAGAGAGAGGCTGCTGGAGGAACTGTGTGCATGTGTGAGACTGCTGGGGGCATTGTGTGCATGTGGGAGGCTGATGGAGGCATTGTGTGTGTGTGTGAGGCTGCTGGTGGCATTTTGTGTTTGTGTGTCTGTGTGAGGCTGCTGGGGGCATTGTGTGTGTGTGAGGCTGCTAGAGGCACTGCGTGCATGTGCTGGTGGCATTGTGTGCATGTGTGAGGCTGCAGGAGGCATTGTGTGTGAGGCTGCTGGGGGCATTGTGTTTGTGTGTGTGTGTGAGGCTGCTGGAGGGCATTGTGTGTGTGTGTGTGTGTGTGTGTGTGTGTGTGTGTGTGTGTGTGATGCTGGAGGCATTGTGTGTGTGTGAGACTGCTGGGGGCATTGTGTGTGTGTGAGAGAGAGGCTGCTGGGGGGCATTATGTGTGTGTGTAAGGCTTCTGGGGGCATTGTGTTTGTGTGTGTGTTTGTTTGGGAGGCTGCTGGGGGGAATTGTGTGTGTGAGGGTGCTGAGGCATTGTGTGTGTGTGTGAGGGTGCTGAGGCATTGTGTGTGTGTGAGGCTGCTGGAGGCACTATGTGCATATGTGAGACTGCTTAGGGCATTGTGTGCATGTGTGAGGCTGCTGGAGACATTGTTTGTGTGTGTTTGTGTGAGGCTGCTGGGGGCATTGTGTGCATGTGTGAGGCTGCTGGAGGCACTGTGTGTGTGTGTGAGGCTGCTGGGGGCATTGTGTGTATGTGAGGCTGCTGAAGGCACTGTGTGTGTGTGTGTGTGTGTGTGTGTGAAGCTGCTGCGGGCATTGTGTGTGTGTGAGGCTGCTGGAGGCATTGTGTGTGTGAGGCTGCTGGGGGCATTGTGTGTGCGTGTCTGTGTGTGAGGCTGCTGGGGGCATTGTGTGTGTGAGGCTGCTGGGGGCATTATGTGCATGTGTGATGCTGCTGGAGGCACTGTGTGTGTCTGTGAGGCTGCTGGGGTCATTGTGTTTGTGTTAGGCTGCTGTAGGCATTGTGTGTGTGTGTGTGTGTGAGGCTGCTGGGGGCATTGTGTGTGTGTGTGTGTGAGGCTGCTGGGGGCATTGTGTGTGAGGCTGCTGGAGGCATTGTGCGTGCTTGTGTGTGAGGCTGTGGGGGGATTGTGTGTGTGTGAGGCTGCTGGGGGCATTGTGTGTGTGTGTGAGGCTGCTGGAGGTGTGTGTGTGTGCGTGAGGCTGCTGGGGGCATTGTGTGCATGTGTGAGGCTGCTGGAGGCACTGTGTATGTGAGGCTGCTGGGGGCATTGTGTGTGTGTGAGGCTGCTGAAGGCACTGTGTGTGTGTGTGTGTGTGTGTGAAGCTGCTGCGGGCATTGTGTGTGTGTGAGGCTGCTGGAGGCATTGTGTGTGTGAGGCTGCTGGGGGCATTGTGTGTGCGTGTCTGTTTGTGAGGCTGCTGGGGGCATTGTGTGTGTGAGGCTGCTGGGGGCATTGTGTGCATGAGTGAGGCTGCTGGGGGCATTATGTGCATGTGTGATGCTGCTGGAGGCACTGTGTGTGTGTCTGTGAGGCTGCTGGGGTCATTGTGTTTGTGTTAGGCTGCTGTAGGCATTGTGTGTGTGTGTGTGTGTGTGTGTGAGGCTGCTGGGGGCATTGTGTGTGTGTGTGAGGCTGCTGGGGGCATTGTGTGTGAGGCTGCTGGAGGCATTGTGCGTGCGTGTGTGTGAGGCTATGGGGGCATTGTGTGTGTGTGTGAGGCTGCTGGGGGCATTGTGTGTGTGTGTGTGAGGCTGCTGGAGGCATTGTGTGTGTGAGGCTGCAGGGGGAATCGTGTATGTGAGGCTGCTGGAGGCATTGTGTGTGTGTGTGTGTGTGTGAGGCTGCTGGGGGGCATTGTGTGTGTATGTGAGAGAGAGAGAGAGAAAAGCTTCTGAGGGGCATTGTGTGAGTGTGTGTGTGAGGCTGCTGGGGGCATTGTATGTGTGTGTGAGAGAGGCTGCTGTGGCATTGCGTGTGTGTGAGGCTACTGGGGGCATTGTGTGTGTGTCAGGCTGCTGGAGGCATTGTGTGTGTGTGAGTCTGCTGGGGGCATTGTGTGTGTGTGTGAGGCTGCTGGGGGCATTGTGTGTGTGTGTGAGAGAGAGGCTGCTGGGGGCATTGTGTGTGTGTGTGTGTGAGGCTACTGGGGGCATTGTGTGTGCGCGGATGCTGGAGGCATTGTGTGTGTGTGTGTGTGTGAGGCTGCTGGGGGCATTGTGTGTGTGAGGCTGCTGGAGGCATTGTGTGTGTGTGTGTGTGTGTGAGAGGGGCTGCTTCGGGCATTGTGTGTGTGTGTGTGAGAGGGAGGCTGCTGGGGGCATTGTGTGTGAGGCTGCTGGAGGCATTGTGTGTGTGAGAGGCTGCTGAAGGCACTGTGTGCATGTGTGAGGCTGCTGGAGGCATTGTGTGTGTGTGTGTGTGTGTGTATGAGGCTGCTGGGGGCATTGTGTGTGAGGCTGCTGGGGGCATTGTGTGTGTGTGTGAGGCTGCTGGAGGCATTATGTGTGTGTGTGTGTGAGGCTGCTGGGGGCATTGTGTGTTTGTTTGTGTGTGTGTGAGGCTGCTGGAGGCATTGCGTGTATGTGTGAGACTGCTGGGGGCATTGTGTGCATGTGTGAGGGTGCTGGAGACACTGTGTGTTTGTGTGTGTGTGAATGTGTTAGGCTGCTGGGGTCATTGTGTGCATGTGTGAGGCTGCTGGAGGCACTGTGTGTGTGTGTGTGTGTGTATGAGGCTGCTGGGGGCATTGTGTGTGTGTGTGAGGCTCCTGGAGGCATTGTGTGTGTGTGTGTGAGGCTGCTGGGGGCATTGTGTGTGCGTGTCTGTATGTGAGGCTGCTGGGGGCATTGTGTGTGTGTGTGTGTGATGCTGCTTGGGGCATTGTGTGCGTGAGTGAGGCTACTGGGGGCATTGTGTGCATGTGTGAGGCTGCTGGAGGCACTGTGTGTGTGTGTGTGTGTGTGTGTGAGAGAGAGGCTGCTGGGGTCATTGTGTTTGTTTGAGACTTCTGTAGGCCTTGTGTGTGTGTGTGGGGGGGAGGCTGCTGGGGGCATTGTGTGTGTGTGTGAGGCTGCTGGGGGCATTGTATGTGTGAGGCTGCTGGAGGCATTGTGCATGTGTGTGTGTGTGAGACTGTGGGGGCATTGTGTGTGTGTAAGGCTGCTGCGAGCATTGTGTGTGAGGCTGCTGGGGGCATTGTGTGTGTGAGGCTGCTGGCGGCATTGTGTGTGTGTGTGAGGCTGCTGGGGGAATTGTGTATGTGAGGCTGCTGGAGGCATTGTGAGTGTGTGTGTGAGGCTGCTGGGGGGCATTGTGTGTGTGTTTGTGTGAGAGAGAGAGACAGAGAGAAAAGCTTCTGGGGGGCATTGTTTGAGTGTGTGTTTGAGGCTGCTGGGGGCACTGTGTGCGTGTGTGTGTCTGTGAGTCTGCTGGGGGCATTATGTGTGTGAGGCTGCTGGAGGAATTGTGTGTGTGTGAGGCTGCTGGAGGCATTGTGTGTGTGAGAGAGGCTGCTGAGGGACATTGTGTGTGTGTGTGTGTGAGGTTGCTGGGGGCATTATGTGTGAGGCTGCTGGAGGCATTGTGTGTGTGAGAGAGAGGCTGCTGGGGGGCATTGTGTGTGTGTGATGCTGCTGGAGGCATTGTGTATGTGTGAGGCTGCTGGGGGCACTGTGTGTGTGTGAGGCTGCTGGGGACATTGTGTGTGTGAGGCTGCTGGAGGCATTGTGCGTGTGTATGTGTGTGAGGCTGTGGGGGCATTGTGTGTGTGTGAGGCTGCTGTGGGCATTGTGTGTGTGTGAGGCTGCTGGGGGCATTGTGTGTGAGGCTGCTGGGGGGCATTGTGTGTGTGTGTAAGGCTACTGGAGGCATTGTGTGTGTGTGAGGCTGCTGGGGGGCATTGTGTGTGTGTTTGTGTGTGTGAGAGAGAGAGAGAAGCTGCTTGGGGGCATTGTGTGAATGTTTGTGTGAGGCTGCTGGGGGCATTGTGTGTGTGTGTGAGGCTGCTTGGGGCGTTGTGTGTGTGTGTGTGTGTGTGTGAGGCTACTGGGGGCATTGTGTGTGTAAGGCTGCTGGAGGCATTGTGTGTGTGTTTGTGTGTGTGAGGCTGCTGGGGGCATTGTGTGTGTGTGTGTGAGAGGCTGCTGGGGGATTGTGTGTGTGAGAGAGGCTGCTGGGGGGCATTGTGTGTGTGTGTGTGAGGCTGCTGGAGACATTGTGTGTGTGTGTGAGGCTGCTGGGGGCATTGTGTGTGTATGTGTGTGAGGCTGTTGGGGGCATTGCGTGTGTGTGAGGGTGCTGGAGGCACTGCGTGCATGTGTGAGACTGCTTGGGGCATTGTGTGCATGTGAGGCTGCTGGGGGCATTGTGTGTGTCTGTGTGTGTGTGTGAGGCTACTGGGGGCATTGTGTGTGTAAGGCTGCTGGAGGCATTGTGTGTGTGTTTGTGTGTGTGAGGCTGCTGGGGGCATTGTGTGTGTGTGTGTGTGTGTGAGGCTGCTGGGGGATTGTGTGTGTGAGAGAGGCTGCTGGGGGGCATTGTGTGTGTGTGTGTGTGTGTCTGAGGCTGCTGGAGACATTGTGTGTGTGTGTGTGAGGCTGCTGGGGGCATTGTGTGTGTATATGTGTGTGAGGCTGTTGGGGGCATTGCGTGTGTGTGAGAGTGCTGGAGGCACTGCGTGCATGTGTGAGACTGCTTGGGGCATTGTGTGCATGTGAGGCTGCTGGGGGCATTGTGTGTGTCTGTGTGTGTGTGTGAGGCTGCTGGGGGCATTGTGTGCATGAGTGAGGCTGCTGAGTACATTGGGGGATATTTATCAAAGGATTTAGACTGTTTTTCCTTTCTAAATTTGTCGCACAGAAAGTGGCAGTCTAAATATGTGCGACTTTTCTACGACTTTTGCTCTAGAGGATTTTTAGAACATGATGCATGCTAGTCTATTTTAGACGGAAATGCATTGGAAAATGCATTGGTGCTGAATTTAGTGAGGAGAATACACAATGATATCAGTGACTACAGGTGACGTCTTCTCTTTAGTGAGGAGAATACACAGTGATATCAGTGACTACAGGTGACGTCTTCTCTATAGTGAGGAGAATACACAATGATATCAGTGACTACAGGTGATGTCTTCTCTATAGTCTTTCCTTATCTAATTCAGCTGGTACATACTGCCAGGATTTGTTCCAGCTAAATCTTCTCTCTACAGAACTTGATGCCCAGATTTCTCCTCACTATGTCAGCACATTCTGATTATAATACTGCCAAACACTAGATTCTTTGAATATAATACTGGCACACACCCTCTGAATATAATTCTGACACAGTGTACCCCCTGAATATACAACACACTGTACCCTCTAAATATAATACTACCACACACTGCACCCTCTAAATATAATACCATCACACACTGCACCCTCTAAATATAATACTATCACACACTGTACCCACTGAATATAATACTATCACACACTGTACCCTCTAAATATAATACTATCACACACTGTACCCACTGAATATAATACTATAACACACTGCACCCTCTAAATATAATACTATCACACACTGCACCCTCTAAATATAATACTATCACACACTGTACACACTGAATACAATACTATCACACACTGCACCCTCTAAATATAATACTATGACACACTGCACCCTCTAAATATAATACTATCACACACTGCACCCTCTAAATATAACACTGTCACACACTGCACCCTCTAAATATAATACTATCACACACTGTACCCTCTAAATATAATTCTATCACACACTGCACCCTCTAAATATAATACTATCACACACTGTACCCACTGAATATAATACTACCACACACTGTGCCCTCTAAATCTAAGGCTAGGTTCAGACTACGGAATCTCCGCCTGCAATTTTGCTTTGAAATTGCAGGCGGAAATTCCGCTTTCTAAAATGTATAGTGTAGTGAATGATTTTCCATTCACAAATTCACACTTCGGAATTTGTGAAGCGGAATTTGTGAACTGAAAATCCGCTTGGAAATTTCCGCCTGAAGAAAGGCGGTGCTCTTTCTTCAGGCGGAAATCCGCACGGAACACATTGCAGTGTCCGCACGGTCCTAGCGCCGACTGATTCAGCCGGCGCTGGCTGCACTCGGAATCTCCGGGCAGAAATGTTCTGCCTGGAGATTCCGTAGTCTGAACCTAGCCTAATACTACCACACACTGCATTCTCTGAATATAACTTGCTGTGCAGTCACCCTCTGAGTAAAATACCGTAATGTATTGTGGCCCCTAAAAAAACGTACCACCCCAGAAATTCCTCATAATATACACTATACTTCTGAAATGCAAAACACTCTGTGCCTTCACATATAGTAATAATTCCCCATCTTGTGCCCCTACATATAATAATTATGACCCGTCCTGTTCCCCCCACATAATAATGATGCCCTCTGTCCTGTGCCCCTCACATATAATGCCCTCTGTGCTGTGCCCCTCACATATAATGCTCCTGTCATGTGCCCCACACATATAATGCCCCCGTTCTTTGCCCCTCACATATAATGTCCCCATCATGCGCCCCTCATATATAATGCCCCCATCATGCGTCCCGCACATATAATGCCCCCATCATGCATCCCGCACATATAATGCCCCCTGTGGTGTGTCCCTCACATATAATGCCCCCTGTGCTGTGCCCCTCACATATAATGCCCCCTGTGCTGTGCCCCTCACATATAATGCCCCCATCATGCGCCCCTCACATATAATGCCCCCTGTGCTGTGCCCTTCACATATAATGCCCCCTGTCCTGTCCCCTCAGGGGGCATTGTATGTGACGGGCACAGCACAGGGGGCATTATATGTGAGGGGCACAGCCCAGAGGGCATTATATGTGAGGGGCGCATGATGGGGACATTATATATGAGGGGCGCATGATGGGGCATTATATGTGAGGGGCGCATGATGGGGCATTATATGTGAGGGGCACAGCACAGGGGACATTATATGTGTGGGGCACAGCACAGGGGGCATTATGTGTGTGGGGCACAGCACAGGGGGCATTATGTGTGGGGCACAGCACAGGGGGCAATATATGTGAGGGGCACAGCACAGGGGGCAATATATGTGAGGGGCACAGCACAGGGGGCATTATATGTGTGGGGCACAGAACAGGGGGCATTATATGTGTGGGGCACAGAACAGGGGGCATTATATCATATAATGCCCCCCTGTCCTGTGCCCCTCACATATAATGCCCCTGTGTCCTGTGCCCCTCACATATAATGCCCCCTGTGCTGTGCCCCTCACATACATCTGTCATGTGCTCTTCACATATAATGCCCCCTGTGCTTTGCCCTGCAGCCCCTCATTAAATATTCCCTTTTCTCTGCCCCCCCCAAGTTATTAAATCCCCCCTCCCCAAGTTATTAAATCGCCCCCCCTCCCCCTCCTTACAGTGGCGCATATACTGTTTCCCTAATCCCCTGGACCCTCAGCATACCCTTACTTACAGTATGCGGGCCGCGGGGACGGGTTCTCCAGGCGCCGGCGCAATGATGTGACATCATCGCGCCGGCCTTTAGTGGATCGCGTCCCCACAGCTCACACGCTGTATACTCATAGCGTGTCTGAAAGGTTAGTGAATGGTGGAGCGGGAGCTTACAGCTTCGGCTACACCATGCTAGGGGGCGGGGGGCAGCAATCTCGGAGGGGGGGGGGCAATTGCCATGTTGCCCCCTCCCCTGGATCCACCACTGGCTGGGGGCATTGTGTGTGTGAGGCTGCAGGATGCACTGTGTGTGTGTGTGTGAGGCTGCTGGGGGCATTGTGTGCATGAGTGAGGCTGCTGGGGGCATGTGTCCATGAGTGAGGCTGCTGGGGGCATTGTTTGCATGTGTAAGGCACTGTGTGTGTGCGTGTGTGGGAGTGAGGCTGCTGGGGGCATTGTGTGTGTGAGGCTGCTGGAGGCTTTGTTTGTGTGTGTATGTGTGCGTGTGTGTGTGAGGCTCAGTAGCGTCACTAGGGGAGGGGCCAGAGGGGGCCATGGCCCCCCCCCCCAATTTAAAATAAACAAAGTCAGGGGTCGGCAACCCAGGGCACTCGTGCCACACTCATGGCATGCGGGGTCCACTTGAGTGGCATGCGGGGGGCTGCCGACATTCACTTGTAAAAGTTATGCATGGTAGGGTGATGCGGCCATAAGGGCTGTCCGCATCACTGTGAGCACGCCCGCACTGCTGTCAGAGACTCACTGCGCGCAGGCACGTCTCCTGCGTCCTCTACCCTCCCACACTAGAGGAGAGGAGAGAAAACACCTCACCACTGCGTCTCCTCTGGGCTTTTCCCAGTCTGTGATGCTGTGTGGTGATAAAGGGGCCTTGGTGCTGGGCAGCTCCTCTGCCTGCCTAATTACTCAAGAACCTGCTGCCGTTGCTAGCAAGTTGTCTGCCGTGCAGAGTGAGGGAGAGAGGCCATTCATCTCCCTTGTCAGCACTGAAAAGCTGACAGAGCCCACCACTGAGGAAGTTATCACAGTCAGGTTTCTTATCTTTTTTTCTGTATGGAGGGGATCTCTAAGTAGTTGTGGCTATGAGGTGAATTCATCCCTTTCCTGGCAGCACTTTTCTTGTCAGTAAGGTTTGATTCACCAAGTTTAACCCTTAGCTTTACAAGATCCTGAGTTATATCCTGTAATACTCCAGAGCTGTACTCACTATTCTGTTGGAGGTGTCACTGTGTACATACATTACATTACTTATCCTGTACTGATCCTGAGTTATATCATGTATTATACTCCAGAGCTGTACTCATTATTCTGTATTATTCTGCATTCTGTCTGCAATTTTGTTTATTTGTTTTCTTATTATTTTCCCATTGTAATCTCAAGTTCTTCTTTCCTATGTTTTCCTCATCTGGATCATATGCTATACATATATTTTGTGCTTCAATTATTTATGCATTTTTTCCTATTTGCCTATACCATATTATATCTATGTGCTAGGGGTTAACTCCTGCCGGTCACATGGTCTGTGATCGACCGGAATTGCTCCCCACCTATATAAACCCACATGTACTATGCAAAAATTGTATGACTAAGAGCGCATTCAGCGCTTGAAACACGTTACTTGTATCCTCCTTGTCTTATGGATTAAAATCTTTTTATCTGCACGAGCTGGATCCATCTCTCTTTGTTCCTCTGATTAGCTGGTGCCGTCCAGCACCTGGATCCGTGCTCTGCTGTCCGAGGCGGGGTGAGCTGGTCTTCATCTTACCTGCACTTTTATGACCTGGACTCTCCGTGCTCCCCACGCCAGCTTGCATTACGCTCTGATTGCTACGAGCTTCATCGCATCATGTCTTCCAAAAGCACTTGCTTGCAATCCATGGAAGACCGACAAGCACGAACGGACAGCATACTGCAGACCCTCGATGCCCTTAATCCAGACACAAAGGAGTTGATAGACCTTCGCATGCACATGTCGGAGTTGGAGGCGGCACTCCTCCAAGAAACCAGAATATGGTTGGACTTAACATCACTGCAGAAGTATGTGTTACAAAACATTATCCCTCGTGGCCTGAGGTTGAAAAAATTCCCTACTACCATCTATTCGGATCTGTTCAAGACCGAGTGGCAGGTACTTCTATCAGATTCATCCATGAGGTTCGTCAATCTGATCATTCGGCATGAACAAATGGCCCTTGAAGAGGTGAGAAACAAGATTTCTTTATTACAAAACAATGTTGCTAAATTTGCTGAACATGAACTGTTCCGAGATCTGGACACTAAAATTAATGACAAGCTTACTTTGTTGGAGAAATCTATTGCTGATACAAAACAGATCAAATATCTCAGAGATGTCCAAGATTACAAATCCAATAATGTTTTTCCCTGGCCACAGGCAACTACTAGAGCAAATACTCCTCGCTCTATACTAAAGAAATTTTCTTCCAGGGGACGTTCTAACAAGCAGCAACAAAACAAGCGCGGCAATGCCAGGGTTAATTTTAGTTCAACAGAATTTGATTCCTCCGACTCTGCCTCTGATGCTGGGGAACCGGCTACTAGTGTGAACACGCCCAAGAACGATCCTAAATCCTGTTTCGCATGCAGGGACTGCTACTCACACCTCTGCTCCAAAAAACGACGGGCGGGTCGGAAACACAGAACCCGAAAGAAGCAGTCCTCGCAATCGCAAGGACAAGAAGAAATGACTGTCCCCATTTACAACATTTCAGCTAAGACTTTAACTACTTCTCAGGTTTCTGTTTTATCACGGGGTTTGTCTTTTTCTCCAACCACTGGATTGGACTTATTCCGTACATTGGTTGATATCAATAGATTTGGGAGGGGTATTACTATTCGTAGACATTTTTCTACAACCACTGTTACAGATGATTCAATGGTATCAGATTGTGATGACATTAAAAATCACGATTTTGCATTATCGCCCTCACCAAATCCAGTCAATCCAGTTTGCAGGTTAACCACTAACTTTTCTTTCCAGGACATGATGTCTATCTCTGCCCTAGACCAGTTATGTGATCATAGTTCTACTGCTTTTGACACTGTCCCCAGGATTGTCATTCATAATCCCAATTTTTATCCTGTCATGTCCAGAACACCTGTTCTGGACCTGTTTCAGGATGCAGTCGAACGTGATCTCACAACCCTGGCACAGACTAGCAGACAATCTGTGTCCAATCTTACTCGCCAGGAAAGGGAAGCCCTTGACAGCCTGTCCAAGGCCGACGATTTGGTCGTCCGGCAGGCTGACAAGGGGGGTGCTGTTGTCATCTTAGACAAGGGTCTTTATCGAAAAATTAATCTAGACATGCTTTCGGACCCCCTCACATACCGTGTCCTTAGGTCCGACCCCACCAGTGTCTTCAAATAATAGCTAACAGAGCTTGTGAGTCTTGGGATAGAGAAGGGTTTCTTCAATTCCCGTGAAGCTGATTTTCTTATCCCCGATCACCCAGTGATCCCCATTTTTCACTCCCTTCCCAAGATTCACAAGCACTGTTTACCTCCACCTTGCAGGCCTATTGTTTCGGGCATAGGCTCTCTCAATGAGAATCTTTGTGCTTGGATAGATTCACTCCTCCAGCCACTCATCCTCCAAATTCCAGCTTACATCCAGGACACCAAACACTTGCTTCTTAACCTTGATCACATATTCTGGTTGTCACAATATTCATGGGTATCAGCGGATGTCACATCCCTATACTCAGTCATACCCCATCACTTAGCTCTCACTGCACTTCACTGGTTCCTAGCCACCTATTCAACCTATCCTGTTGAGCTTCGGGAATTTCTGGGTCTTGCTGTGTCTTTTCTTCTGGAACACAATTTTTTCATGTTTGATGGGTGTTTCTTCCTTCAAATCACTGGTGCTTCTATGGGGGCTAAATTCTCCCCTTCTATTGCTAATATCTTTATGTGTTGGTGGGAGTCTATTTATCTCTTCTCTTCGACCAATTCCTTCTCTGATCTTCTCATCTGGTACGGTCGCTACATTGATGATCTCATATTTATATGGGGTCCCGGTGTGGCGACCGTGCCAGAATTTTCACAATACCTTAACTCTAACACTGCAAACTTACATTTCACTGTCACACAACACACTCACACCATTCCATTTCTTGATGTTAATTTAAGGGGGGATCACATTTCAGGTAACATTCACTCCACCACTTACCTCAAAAGCACAGCAGTCAATTCCATCCTGTGTGCCCGCTCGTGTCACCCACTGCATGTTACCAAAAACTTGCTGGTGGGTGAGATGATTCGGGCATGCAGGAATTGTTCTACAGATGATGAGTTTTTGGCGGAGGCTGAATCTATCCGAACACGTTTAAAGGCACGTGGATACCCAGATTGGTCACTTAAGAGAGCTATCAAAATTGCTTTTGACCGCAACAGACAGGAACTTTTGACTAGTTCCCGCAAACCCAAAATTAAAAATAACAGTCCATCCCCGGTTGCCTTTACCACTTCCTACAGCACTGAATTCCCCGCTATCTGTAAAATTATTCATACATATATGCCCATGATTCTAACAGATCCATTATATGGGTGTATTAAAGATGTAGGTTACCGATGTATTCCTAAAAAAGCCCCCACTATAGGCCAAATTGTTTCCCCCAGTCTTTTTTCCAGCTTTAGACCCACTCCACCTACCTGGTTGTCCTACCCTGGTTCTTACAGGTGCGGACACAACCGAATTGTCTGTTGCTCTGTCATGCACGTCACCAGATCTTTCACATCATTTGTCACCAATGCTACCTACACTATACAACAGTACATCAATTGTAACACCACATATGTGGTGTATCTGGTGTCGTGCATGACTTGTCGAGTTCAATACATCGGATGCACAACCAATCCTCTTAAAGTTCGACTGAGGAAACATTTATAAGACATCCCCCACTTTAACTCTAGAAACACCTCAGCAGTATCAAAGCATTGTGCCGAATTACATCATGGCAGCTACTCTTCCCTACAATGTGTCGCAATTGAAAGTGTCAATTTACCTAAAAGAGGAGGCGATCTAAAACAAAAACTACTCAATCGAGAAGTTTTTTGGATTCTTAAACTATGTACTCGAGTCCCTTTAGGCATGAATAAACGGCAAGATGTTATCTTACATTATTAAATACATTTTTGTATTTTTACTTCATATTCAATCATCCTTTTTATGCAAATAGTGACATATTTATTTTTATATGTTCACTTTATACTTCAAATTTTTTCCCCCCTTTTATATTGATTATGAATAGTAAACTACACATATTAACATTAATTCATATGTGATACATCTTCCGTTTACTCCTGTGACATCCCCGGTTCTTGAACATGTCTGCAATTTTGTTTATTTGTTTTCTTATTATTTTCCCATTGTAATCTCAAGTTCTTCTTTCCTATGTTTTCCTCATCTGGATTATATGCTATACATATATTTTGTGCTTCAATTATTTATGCATTTTTTCCTATTTGCCTATACCATATTATATCTATGTGCAAGGGGTTAACTCCTGCCGGTCACATGGTCTGTGATCGACCGGAATTGCTCCCCACCTATATAAACCCACATGTACTATGCAAAAATTGTATGACTAAGAGCGCATTCAGCGCTTTAAACGCGTTACTTGTATCCTCCTTGTCTTATGGATTAAAATCTTTTTATCTGCACGAGCTGGATCCATCTCTCTTTGTTCCTCTGAGTTATATCCTGTAAATCTTTTTTATTAGAAAAATGTAAATCATAACAAACACAAAAACCAGCACAACTGTCACGATGCCGGCTGGCAGGTAGTGGATCCTCTGTGTCAGAGAGGGATTGGCGAGGACCGCGCTAGTGGACCGGTTCTAAGTCACTACTGGTTTTCACCAGAGCCCGCCGCAAAGCGGGATGGTCTTGCTGCGGCGGTAGTGACCAGGTCGTATCCACTAGCAACGGCTCACCTCTCTGACTGCTGATGACAGGCGCGGTACAAGGGAGTAGACAGAAGCAAGGTCGGACGTAGCAGAAGGTCGGGGGCAGGCGGCAAGGTTCGTAGTCAGGGTGGATAGCAGAAGTACTGGTACACAGGCTTTAGACACACAAAACGCTTTCACTAGGCACAAGGGCAACAAGATCCGGCCAGGGAGTGCAAGGGAGGAGACCAGATATAGCCAGGGAACAGGTGGGAGCCAATTAAGCTAATTGGGCCAGGCACCAATCATTGGTGCACTGGCCCTTTAAGTCTCAGGGAGCTGGCGCGCGCGCGCCCTAGAGAGCGGAGCCGCGCGCGCCAGCACATGACAGCAGGAGACGGGAACGGGTAAGTGACCTGGGATGCGATTCGCGAGCGGGCGCGTCCCGCTGTGCGAATCGCATCCCCAACGGCCGTGACAGAGCAGCGCTCCCGGTCAGCGGGACTGACCGGGGAGCTGCAGGGAGAAAGACGCCGTGAGCGCTCCGGGGAGGAGCGGGGACCCGGAGCGCTAGGCGTAACAGTACCCCCCCCCTTAGGTCTCCCCTTTTTTTTGTCCGGTGGCTGCCTCCCCTGGGATGAGGACACCGGGAAGGAATGGATGGTTTCCTCAATGGCAGGCAGTACAGCAGGAGTAGGAATGGGGAGGGAGGGCAGAGGGTGAAGCTTGGCACGGGGCAGGAAGACACAAGGACGGGAGCCATGAGGGGACACAGAGGCTTGCCTGATGGGACTGGGAGGGGGGGAGAGGCATTTCCTGTGGCAGGCAGAGTCCTTAATGACCTTAGGGGGACCGGATACAGGAGGAACCACAGGGTCACGGCAGGGATTACTGGGAACCGGTTGAAGGCAGTCCTTGGAACAAGAGGGACCCCAACTCTTGATCTCCCCAGTGGACCAGTCCAGGGTTGGGGAATGGTGTAGAAGCCAGGGTAGTCCAAGGAGAATTTCGGAAGTGCAATTGGGAAGGACCAAAAATTCGATTTTCTCCTGATGAGGTCCGATGCACATTAGGAGGGGCTGCGTGCGGAAACGCACGGTGCAATCCAACCTGGCTCCGTTGACCGCGGAAATGTGGAGTGGCTTGACAAGACGGGTCACCGGAATGCGGAATTTATTCACTAAGGACTCCCGAACAAAATTCCCAGAGGCACCAGAGTCCAGGCAGGCCACGGCTGAGAGGGAAGAGCTGGCTGAAGTAGAAATCCGCACGGGTACCGTGAGACGTGGAGGAGCAGACTTGGAACCAAGAGACGCCACACCCACGTGAGCTGGGTGCGTGCGTGCGTTTCCCAGGCGTGGAGGACGGATAGGGCAATCCACCAAGAAATGCTCGGTACTGGCACAGTACAGACAAAGATTCTCTTCCTTACGGCGATTCCTCTCTTCCAGGGTCAGGCGAGACCGATCCACTTGCATGGCCTCCTCGGCGGGAGGCCTAGGCGCAGATTGCAATGGAGACTGTGGGAGAGGTGTCCAGAGATCTAAGTCTTTTTCCTGGCGGAGCTCTTGATGCCTCTCAGAAAAACGCATGTCAATGCGAGTGGCTAGATGAATGAGTTCATGCAGGTTAGCAGGAGTCTCTCGTGCGGCCAGAACATCTTTAATGTTGCTGGATAGGCCTTTTTTAAAGGTCGCGCAGAGAGCCTCATTATTCCAGGAAAGTTCAGAAGCAAGGGTACGGAATTGTATGGCGTACTCGCCAACGGAGGAATTACCCTGGACCAGGTTCAGCAGGGCAGTCTCAGAAGAAGAGGCTCGGGCAGGTTCCTCAAAGACACTTCGAATTTCCGAGAAGAAGGAGTGTACAGAGGCAGTGACGGGGTCATTGCGGTCCCAGAGCGGTGTGGCCCATGACAGGGCTTTTCCAGACAGAAGGCTGACTACGAAAGCCACCTTAGACCTTTCAGTAGGAAACTGGTCCGACATCATCTCCATGTGCAGGGAACATTGCGAAAGAAAGCCACGGCAAAACTTAGAGTCCCCATTAAATTTGTCCGGCAAGGACAGGCGGAGGCTAGGAGTGGCCACTCGCTGCGGAAGGGGTGCAGGAGCTGGCGGAGGAGATGATTGCTGCTGAAGTTGCGACTGAAGTTGGTGCACAATGGTGGACATTTCCGACAGCTGGTGGGTTAGATGGGCGATCTGTCGGGATTGCTGGGCGATCACCGTGGTGATATCCGAGATATAAGGCAGAGGGACCTCAGCGGGATCCATGGCCGGATCTACTGTCACGATGCCGGCTGGCAGGTAGTGGATCCTCTGTGTCAGAGAGGGATTGGCGAGGACCGCGCTAGTGGACCGGTTCTAAGTCACTACTGGTTTTCACCAGAGCCCGCCGCAAAGCGGGATGGTCTTGCTGCGGCGGTAGTGACCAGGTCGTATCCACTAGCAACGGCTCACCTCTCTGACTGCTGATGACAGGCGCGGTACAAGGGAGTAGACAGAAGCAAGGTCGGACGTAGCAGAAGGTCGGGGGCAGGCGGCAAGGTTCGTAGTCAGGGTGGATAGCAGAAGTACTGGTACACAGGCTTTAGACACACAAAACGCTTTCACTAGGCACAAGGGCAACAAGATCCGGCCAGGGAGTGCAAGGGAGGAGACCAGATATAGCCAGGGAACAGGTGGGAGCCAATTAAGCTAATTGGGCCAGGCACCAATCATTGGTGCACTGGCCCTTTAAGTCTCAGGGAGCTGGCGCGCGCGCGCCCTAGAGAGCGGAGCCGCGCGCGCCAGCACATGACAGCAGGAGACGGGAACGGGTAAGTGACCTGGGATGCGATTCGCGAGCGGGCGCGTCCCGCTGTGCGAATCGCATCCCCAACGGCCGTGACAGAGCAGCGCTCCCGGTCAGCGGGACTGACCGGGGAGCTGCAGGGAGAAAGGCGCCGTGAGCGCTCCGGGGAGGAGCGGGGACCCGGAGCGCTAGGCGTAACAACAACTTTGCCATAACTGAAAACAACAACATAAAATAACATAAACCCAAACTTTACATTTCAAATAAAAGAACATAAATCCTGCCTAACCGGCCAGCCCGGTTTTCCCTAGAAAATACTAGAGCCGCACCTTACATAACCAAATATCTAACAACACTCACATACTCAACTTGCATTACCAAAAAAGAAACATAAAAATAGCACAATTTAGCTGTAACTCAAAAACACCCAAACTTGGGAAAACACACACAACAAGGACTCCCACTACACCCCATTAATTTAATATATATATGTTATGGACATGAAAATGACATACATTTTATTTGCTATATTTTGTGATTCTAGTCCTAGAAGGCCGCATGGAGTTTAGACAAAAGAAAAGATGGAGGATCATCTTTATAGTAGGGGGTCTCCAAGGCATGCTTATAGGGGCTTTTGTAACATTAGACAGACCACCTGGGGGGCTGGCTGGGGGGTGGAGAACATCTAATAAAAAGGCCATTCAAAGGGCTTCTCTTTCTATTGCGGGGCTGGATACCAACACACCTGGCCATTCGACTTCCCTGCGGGCTGAACTCGCCACCACTAGGGCAGTAGTGTTGGGTGGTGACTTCAACTGCCCCATTGAGGTGGACGGGCGCAGTTCTGGCACATCCGCCAACCTGGACGTGACGTCTAAACTGCTGATTGAGATGGTGACGGAGGCATCCTTGCAGGACGTTGTCGGGTCCATCGGGAACGGCTCCATAAACTATACGTGGAGCCGCCCCGATGGCTCGCTCCATTCTCGGATAGACTTCATCTTCACTTCGAGAGCAGTCAGAAAGGTGTCGTACTCTATGGTCCCCTGCTTCTTCTCTGACCACAGGGCCATTCGATTCCGGGGGACTCTGGGCCATGGATTCCCACCTGGCCCAGGCTCCTGGAAGTTGAATTGTGCCCTGTTGGAGCAGAGGGAGGTCATGGAGGAACTTAGGGATGCGTACCTTGTATGGCGAAATGACAAATGTCTGTTCAAGTGCATCAGCGATTGGTGGGAATATGGTAAAGTCGAATTCCGTTGTTTCTTTCAGGCAAAAGGCAGACAACAGGCGTGTGCGAAGAAGTGGGACTTCAGGAAACTGCAGCACGAGCTGCGGTCCCTGCAGGACCTGCTTCAGTGTGGCTGGGACGTCAGGGAGGAGCTGGAGGAGACCAAAAAGAGCTTGAAAAGGCACTTTGAGGAGGAATCCAAGCGAATCGTCTTTCGTTCCAAGGTGGAGAACCTGGAGAAGGGTGAGAAATGTAACTCTTTCTTTTTCAGGAAGCTCCATGCCGGCCACACGCCCCTGACTGAGCTACGAGATGAGACCGGACACATGAGGAGCGGCAAGGAGGAAGTGATGGGGGTCGTCCACGACTTCTACAGCAACCTCTACGCCCCCAAGTCATCTGACCCCGAAGCCGCCGAGAGGTTCCTGTCAGGTGTCACTAACGTTGTTGATCCCGCAGGTGCGGCGGCTATGGACGATCCCTTGACGGTGGGGGAGCTGCTCTCTGCCGCTAAATCCTTTAAGCCCGGCAGGACCCCGGGCAGTGACGGTCTCCCGGCCGAGCTCTACGTAGCGCTGGGTAACCTGATCTGTCCGGACCTGTTGGAGGTGTACGAGGAGATGGTGGTGGGGGGCAGAATGCCTCCGTCGTTGAGGGAAGGGATGATCACGATCTTGTATAAGCGGAAGGGGGAGAGATGTGACCTGAAAAACTGGCGTCCCATCTCTCTCCTGAACGTGGACTACAAGATCCTCGCCAAGGTGCTGGCCAACAGGCTGAAACCGGTCATGGGGCAGATCGTCCATCCGGACCAGACCTGCAGCATTCCTGGCCGCAGGATTGCTGACAGCCTTGCCCTTGTGAGAGACACGGTCCATTACATCCAGGACCGCGGGGGCCACGCTGCCCTGGTCAGCTTAGATCAGGAGAAGGCGTTCGACCGTGTCTCCCACGCATTCATGGACAGGGTTTTGCGCAGGCTGGGTCTGGGGAAGATGTTTTGCTCTTTTGTTAACGTTATGTATTTTGACATTTACAGCACGGTGTTGGTGAACGGCTGGAAGACTGACCCCTTTCCTATTCTTTCAGGGGTTAGACAAGGCTGCCCTCTTTCACCTCTCCTTTTTGTTTGTGTTATAGAGCTCTTCGCTGAGACTATCTGGCAGAATGGAGAGATCAGAGGGATCACCGCACCAGGACCAGATCGCCACGAGGTCAAGTGCTCGCTCTACATGGACGACGTGACCGTCTTCTGCGCTGACCAGCGTTCGGTGACTGCACTCGTCCAGACCTGCGAGGACTTCGGCAGAGCTTCGGGGGCAAAAGTCAACTGCGGGAAGTCGGAGGCCATGCTCTTCGGGGAATGGCACCTGGCTTCTTCTCCCTTCCCCTTTACTGTTAAGCCGGACTTCATTCAAATTCTTGGAGTCTGGTTCGGGAAGGAAGGAGCGGCCCTTAAGTCTTGGCAAGACTGACTAGGAAGGATAAACTCGAAGATCGGACTGTGGAGCTCCAGAAAGCTCACGATGGAAGGCAAGGCACTTGTCCTGAGGAGTGAAGTTTTGCCTGTGCTCCAATATACCGCACAGGCCTGGCCTCCCCATACCACCGTTTGCAAGGCCATCACCCGGACAGTGTTTGGCTTCGTCTGGGGCAAAATGGACAGAGTCAAGAGGACCGTGATGTACAGGGAGCCCCGCAAGGGTGGGAAGGGAATACCCGACATCCCCGCTCTGCTGAGGGCCTCCTTTGCATGTGTCACGGTGCAGCGGACTCTTGTTGAAAAGACTGGCTTAGCGGGCAGGTCCATGTCTCGCTTGCTTCTCATGCCCCTCTGGAGACAGCTGGGCTGGGACAAGTGGGACAGCTCCATCCCTTACAACTGGAACACTCCCTGGTTCTATGGGGATGTTGTCCGGTTTGTGAGGGAGCACCAGCTGGAAGGACTGAAACCCGACCTATGGAAGCCGAAGACAATCCACAAGCTCATCCGAGCTAAGGACTTGACCAAGCTTGTTCCGGGACTCCCCGCAGCCACTGCAGAGACAGTTTGGAACAATGTGGCCTCAAAGCGGCTTACCAATGGACACAAGGACTTGTCGTGGATGGCCGTCATGGGAGGTCTCTCTCTCAGGTCATTCATGCATGCCCGCAACCTGTGCAAGACCCGGTACTGCCCCCGTTGCCCCTACGTGGAGGAAACATCTTTCCACGTGTTTTGGCAGTGCCCCTTTGCACAGGGTCTGTTGGACGCCCTAGAACATGAACTCAGAGACTCAGTGCCCAGGAGCTGCCTATCGTACCATTCGGTGCTTTACGGCCTGTTCCCTGGGACCCACGACGTGGAGGCCATCCAGGAGGCCTGGCGCCTTATGAACTGTTTTAAGGACGCAGTGTGGCTTGCCAGGAACCGCCTCGTGATCAACAGGGAAAACATGTCCGTCCGGGACTGCCGCAGGTTCATCAAGAACCTGCTTAGAGACTATTCCATCTTGGACAGCTCGGCCGTTGATGAGGAAGAAGAGGAGTGAAGACCCCTCTCCTTCTCCCATGTCTCCCTGAAGATACAGCCCAACAGTTTGGCCCTGTGATCCTCCCCCTCCCTACCCCCACATAGTCGCCCACACCCCTACCCCGATCACAGATTGTATTATTTGGTTTTTGTTTGATCTCTTGTGCCTTTCTATTGCAGGATTGAGCTGAATGTTAGAGTAGCATGGTGTGCGATGTATAGCTTAGGGAACCTTTGCTGTGTATTGTACTATCATGCTTTGTGTGACTGTAATTTATTGTATGACTTGTAATGACTGAACGGAAAATAAAGCTCTTTCAATCAAAAAATTCGACTTCCTGTTTGGGCCTGAATCCTGAAACAAAGGACTGCAGCCTACTCCCATGCCTGTCTTTGTTGCTCATACTTGCTGTAAAGGGTCCCCGAAGCTAAGTATTTTTCAGTATTATATTCTCTGTGTGTTTCATTTAGTATAGTTGTATATTTTAAGGAAAATCCACCTAAATAGCCAACGGATAGTGTTTTCTACTATAATCGTTGTATATGTGTCTACTTACACTGCAGATGTAAGTTTCTAGCTATTTGTAAAATCTTTTTCTCTTTTCTCTCTTAGTTAGAGTGTGTTTTAGTTAGCTGTATATTAAAACATCTTTATTTCTGCCAGTATTTGGGTGTGTAGTGTTAATTTGTGCATTGGATATTAGGATATAACTCTTCCAAAATTCCTAAATAGGTTGGTCTGTGGGGAGTTTATGAATGCATTTGGTCTCCGGTAGTACTGCTCAGTTAAGTGTCTATGCACCTGGTCTGTGAATATATTGTATTCACAACACCGCACGGTGGCAGCCATTTTTGTCGGACATTTTGTGTCCCAGATGCATGGTCTGCAGATTTTAACTGGTCGTGGACCCTTGGAGCCAGATATAATTCAACCCCAAAGCCACGAACCACAACAATATATGTATATATACACATCCTTTTTTTTTTTTTCCCCCCTAATTGTTAAGAAAGAAAATTAAATCTATAACTCAAAAACACCCAAACTTGGGGAAAAGAAGACCTAGACCAAAGAAAAACGAAATCCACTACGGGATACAAAAATACCAAAGAAAAATTACTACAAAAATAACAACTGGTTCGACTGCCATAATATAAGATAAACAAAATTATAACATATTATATATATAGACTATATACACTATATACACCTAAATATACAGAAAATACACCTACAAATACAGTAAAACAACCTACACTAAACTGTCCCTTCACCCACACCACCCGCCCTCCTGTACATGGGTCAGAGTCCATACAGTTCATAGTCCTCAATGTCCAGTTCATAACTGACCCATGCCAGTTCCACCAAAAGAAACAACCACCACCACCCACAAATACACCCTCCCAACCTAGAACTCCTCCCAACCAACTTTATCATTATCAGCATTACAATATACATAAACAAACAATACAACCCACTTTAGGCCCAAGTTCGGTGCCTGTAAGCCCTTCATAACCTTAACATCTGAAAACAAAACAAAAAGCTATGGTGCACATGCATTAGCCCACCACCAGGAAGAAGGATGGCAATCCTGATACATACAAAATTTATATTCTTTCCCTAACTGCACCCTACCTCTCTCCCTACCATTATCCCTAAAAATAAACTGACCCTACTATCACCCTAACCCTGTCCCTACATCACTGTCCCTAACCAAATCAAAGGTACTCTACCCAAAAGGTCTAGTACCTAGGGCACATCAAAAGAAAACCCTCTCCATAGGAGAGAAGCCCTACTGGTACCAAGACTGCCATACTCCAAAGACCTGATCTTCCCGAGGTCATCAGTGATGTTCCTACAGACCTCCACCTCGGAGAGGACTTTCCGCTGTGTAGACACTAAACACCGTGCATTCCACGTGTAGTACCTAACCACTAAACTGACTAAGAATAAAGTGCCCCGATCACGGCCACCCAGGGTCCTGAATGCCCCATAAGCCCACTCCGGATAGGTAAGGCCGGCAAGTTGACTCCAGCCGATGGAAGCGCCCACCTGGTTGTAGACCCCTATATTAAAGGGACAATGAAGCAGGAAATGGTCCATGCTTTCCAGCATGTCCCCGCACTCTTCTCGGGGACACCCCCGGTCATCAGATCTCCTACACTTCAAATTGTCCCTCACATATAGCTTCCCCTGAAAGCAGCGCCAGGCCAAGTCCCAAAACTTCTGGGGGATCCTTTTCATGTTTAAAAGATACAACCCCACCCTCAGATCCCGACCTGGGCAGTCCCTGAGTGCCAGAGGCTTCTGGAAGTGGGTCAACAGAACCCGTTTGTCAAGGAACTGCCTTGATTGGGTCCTGATCTCCCACACTCCCAGACCCCACCGACGTATCGCCTTCAGAGTCGGGGTAGCGTAAGCCGGAAGATATCCATGGGGCGTACGGAGGTCCTTCACTTGCCCTCCTGTCTCCCATTCCTGGAAGAAAGGCCGAAACCACTCCCTGCAGGAGAGTACCCATGGAGGAGCCCTCTCTGACCAGAGGTTCGAGATGTTAGCTTTCAAGAAGGTGTTCGTTAAGAACACCACAGGGTTTACCATAGATAAACCCCCTAGTCTCCTCGTGCGGTACGTAACCTCCCTCTTGACTAGGTTCATCCTGTTCCCCCATAACAGTTGGAAAAACAGGCTGTAGATCCTAGTATAGTAAGCCTCTGGCAAGATACATACGCTGCCCAGATAGATAAACAAGGGGAGCAGGTACGATTTGATCAGGTGTACCCTTTCCCTGAGGGTCATAGACCAACCCTTCCACTGGTCCACCTTTTGAGTGGCATCCTGGAGCTTACCATCCCAGTTTTTGGTGGGATAATCATCCTGGCCGAATGTGATGCCCAGAATTTTTGCTGACTCTTGGGGCCCTGGAAGGGTGTCCGGGAGATCAAACGTGGGATCTCCGCCTCACAGCCAAAGACTTTCACACTTATCCCGGTTGATCTTAGACCCGGATGCCTCCGAGTAGCGTTCCACCTCCGACATCACCACATCAACCTCCTCTCTCGAGGACACGAAAATGGTGACATCATAAGCGTACGCCACTACTCTCTGGGCAACATCCAGCTCCGCCACACTCATCCCGACTCCCGCCAACGGCCCACAATCTACCCTCCGGACGAAGGGGTCGATTGCGAACACGTATAAAAGCGGGCTCAAAGGACAACCCTGACTCCGGACCCCACCTCAAAAGAGTGGCCAGACCAACCGTTCACCAGCGGGAAACTCTGCCCCTGTATACAAGATCTTAAGCCAATTAACAAAAGTACACGGTAAGCCATATCTCAGTAGGACGGACCAGAGGTAGTCATGGTTCACCCGATCAAATGCTTTGGCCTGATCCAGGGACAGCAGGTACCCCTTCCAGAGACCCGCACTACTCCGCTCCACTGCCTCCCTGACACTAAGGACCGCACTTAAGGTGCTTCGGCCTGGAACAGAGCAGTGCTGAGCCCCCGAAAGGAGCCGGGTTGCAAACTTCACCAGCCGATTAAACTGTATCTTGGCCAGAAGCTTCCTGTCCGTATTGAGAAGAGCTATGGGCCTCCAATTCTCAATACGACTGGGATCTTTACCCTTTGAGAGAAGAATCAGGGCTGACCTCCTCATTGACTTCGGCAGAGTGCCCGAGGAGAGACACTCATTGAATACCTCAGTCAAGAGGGGAGCTAAAGACTCCTTAAAGGCCCTGTACCACTCGGATGTTAAGCCATCCGGGCCTGGTGACTTCTTGGGGGCAAGCCCCTCGATCGCCAGTCTCACTTCCTCTTCCCTGATTTCTTCTGCCAAAACATCAAGAGAGGGGTCTACCCCTGGCTCAGGAATGGTTTCAGCCAGGAAAGCCGACATCCAGTCTCGATCTAGATCCTTCCTTCCCAAGAGGTGCGAGTAGAAGGATCTGACGACCTCCAGGATCCCTGATCTGGACCGATTCAGAGATCCTGTACTATCGATCAGTCCTGAAATGACTTTACTACTCACTCACTGAGCTCCTTCTGCGATTAGCCTCCCGCCTCAGCTTGGTGGGACTTTTCCTCTTCACTGACCCTGTTGCACCTTCACCCGCACTCGTGCCCTCCCCAGCTGAAGCAACATTACTGCCGTCTCCAGCCAAGGTGACCGTCGCACGGGCAAAGGCGCTAGGACAACGGCTGAAAGGGTGTCCTAAGACACCACACAGATGACACCGGATCTGCCTACAGGATGCGGCAAGATGACCTACCCCACCGCACAGTGCACAGACCTGCACGGTACAGGCTGCGCTAAAGTGAGTGGGGCTGCCACACCTGTGACAGACCTTGGGCTGCCCCTGGTAGAAAACTTGGATTCTGTCTCTCCCAAGAAAAGCAGCTGATGGGATGTGGGCAACAGTGCTCCCCGAACGCTTCAGTTTGACGGAAAACGTCCAGGCCCCAGACCAGATCCCATGTTCATCATAGTTCTTTTTTGGCATGTCCGTCACATCCCCATATCGGCTGAGCCAGGTCATGATGTCATAGCAAGATAGTGACTCGTTACGTGTCAAAACGGTCACTTTCTTGACCAAATTCTGACGGGATATCGCCTTTACGGCAAAATCCCGCCAGCCGGGCTCGCTTTTCACCACCTCATAGTTCGACCAGAAAAGTTCCAAACCCTCTGGCCGAGCGAAGCTGATGTCAAACTCGGAAGTACCGTAGGGGTGGATCAGGGCAAAGATGTCACTTGCCCTGAATTCCATTCGGAGGAGGAGCTCAACCACCTTTCCCCGAGGCAGACACGCATCTTCGCCCCTCCACACTAAACGGACCACATTCCTACGGCCACTTTCCTGCCCGGATGTCGGGAGGGAACAGACCACCTCCCCATTTTGTTCTCGGAAGGCGCCTAAGCCGTGTCTTTCTATCCAAAAAGACAGTTCAACCTCACCCCTCCCCTCTACCTGGATCGACCTGTCTCCCCTACGTAGAGCCTCCAGGAGGCGCTGTTGCAAGTGACCCCCAGAGCCAGATGGAGATGGGGATCCCTCGGCAGTGACGCTGGCATAGCTTCTGGGAGAAGCAGCCACTACCGGGGGGGCAGTCGAACCAGAAACGAAACCAGGACCATTATTCTTGACAGAAATATCAGCCATAACACCTCTCTCTCCCATTCCACTACCGCTCCTCACCTGCATTTCACTAGCACCCCTCTCTTGCACCCCACTTACACCCCTCTCTTGCACCCCACTTGCACCCCTCTCTTTCACTCCACTTGCACCCCTCTCTTGCACCCCACTTGCACCCCTCTCTTGCACCCCACTTGCACCCCACTTGCACCCCTCTCTTGTACTCCACTTGCACCCCTCTCTTGCACCCCACTTGCACCCCTCTCTTTCACTCCACTTGCACCCCTCTCTTGCACCCCACTAGCACCCCTCTCTTGCACTCCACAAGTTCCCCCCTCATCCACACTGCTTCCACAACTCCTCCCATGCACACCACCATAATTCACATTTTGCACATTACCATTTTTGCTCTCACTTTCACTCTTGCCTACACTCTCCCTTGGTGTGTTACAGACTGGGCTGGCTGGGTCTTTTGCATGTTTAATGGCTGCCGGTTTCAGAATTGGCGCTGCATAGTTCTTTCTTCCCGTCTCTTGGGGTGCAGACACACGCTCCGCCTCTGACATAGGTGGCCACGCCCCCTCACAAAATGACTGTCCCTCCGGACTCACTCCCGCTACAGCCGACGCACAGGGAACCTCCCCCTTTACAGCGGAGTGCCCCCTGGCGCCAGAACCGGTACCAACCACATCACCTAGGGGACCGCCCCCTGAACCAACAAGGTCCGGTGCCCGGACACTCCCCCCCCTCACAGGAGAGTGCCCTGCAGGACCAGTACAGCCCACTTCAACTGAACGGGTGAATCTGCCGCCATTTTCTGGTGACTGGACACCCTCCCCCCTCACAGGAGGGTGCCCTTTTTTTTCTATAGCACCCACGGCCATTTTGGGTGCACTACTGTATCCCCCATGCTGGCCCCACTCCACTACAGAAACGGGGTCTGGCAGGTTGGGGGACCCAGCACCCTGAACCGACTTTTCAGCCGACCCAGACTGCTGGAAAGGAGAAAAGACAAACTTCACTTGTCCCTCAGTTTTCTTTCTTTTCTTGCCCTTTTTTTTTTATTCCTCCTCTTCTCTTCTGGGCCCAAATCGTCTCCAAAAGAAAAATTTTCTAGACGGGTGGGTGACTCCTGCATTACAATCGCCCGCAGGAGACCCCCGTCTGCCAAGCCGCTGCCTTCACCGCAGTCACTGCCATCATCATCCTCACTGGAGAGAGGTAAGGCCACCTGAGCCGGGTTTATATAGTCTGCACTCAGGGTAAGTGGGGGGTCAGGGGTAGCAATGGTGGCACATACCGATACAGTGTCCATATCCCCCTCACTCACATTGCCCTCCTCACCTCCTTCACCTTCCTCCATCTCCTCCTCCTCACTGCGGCAATCCTCATCTTGCGGACTTTCACAACCTCTGGAGGTCTTCATGCTGGAGAACCTCTCTTCATGAATTAGCTTCTCACCAAGAAACCCAGCACTCTCCACAATGTCCGATCTCCTCCTCACAAGCTCCTCCACCTCTTTCCTCAGAGACCTCACCTTGGTGTTGAATGCTGATCTCTTTGCCTTAGGTGCCTGATCCGCTTGATAGATGGCAAACTTTAGATCTTCTCTAAGGCCACGAAGCTGCTTTCCAAGCTGTTCATATTCAGCCATCTTCGCCTGGATTCTTGATCCAAAGGTCGCCAGTGATTCTCTGTTCCCCTTTTCCCCCCATTGCTGGGGTTGTAAGGGTCCAGAGACAGCTGCCTTCACTGCACTCCTCTGCCTGGAAGAGCTTCTTTTCCTTGCAGGGCTTTTGCTGGAGGCTTTGCAGCTCCCAGCTGAGGACGGGGGAGGGGGCACCACATTACTGTGAGCCCTGGTTGTTCTCCTAATTCCTTCCGGATTATTGGTCGTGGCATTTTCCTTGGCACTTCCCGCCGGCCGGGTACGGGGAGTGCAAGATGAAGCTCCAGATCCCCTGGGCTCCATAGCAGGAGAACCTACCCAGGTGTCTGCCACACACCTGGGGAGGGGCGGAAGGAAATCACTGCTTCTGTGGAAGTCTCAGGAGCTCAGCAGAACACAACCTCTCTCCAGAGCTGTACTCACTATTCTGCTGGTGAGATCACTGTGTACATACATTACATTACTTATCCTGTACTGATCCTGAGTTATATCCTGTAAATCTTTTTTATTAGAAAAATATAAATCATAACAAACACAAAACCAGCACAATTTTGCCATAACTGAAAACAACAACATAAAATAACACAAACCCAAACTTTACATTTCAAATAAATGAACATAAATCCTGCCTAACCGGCCAGACCAGTTTTCCCTAGAAAATACTAGAAACGCACCTTACATAACCAAATATCTAACAACACTCACATAATCAACTTGCATTACCAAAAAAGAAACATAAAAATAGCACTATTTAGCTGTAACTCAAAAACACCCAAACTTGGGAAAACACACACAACAAGGACTCCCACTACACCCCATTTATTTATATATACACATACTTTTTATTTTTTTATATTTTTTTTCCTAATTGTTTTTTAAGAAAGAAAAAATTAGATCTATAACTCAAAAACACCCAAACTTGGGGAAAAGAAGACCTAGACCAAAGAAAAACGAAATCCACTACGGGATACAAAAATACCAAAGAAAAATTACTACAAAAATAACAACTGGTTCGACTGCCATAATATAAGATAAACAAAATTATAACATACATATAAACTATATACACCTAAATATACAGGAAACATACCTACAAATACAATAAAACAACCTACACTAAACTGTCCTTTCACCCACACCACCCACCCTCCTGTACATGGGTCAGAGTCCATACAGTTCATAGTCCTCAATGTCCAGTCCATAACTGACCCATGCCAGGTCCACCAAAACAAACAACCACCACCACCCACAAATACACCCTCCCAACCTAGAACTCCTCCCAACCAACTTTACCGTAACCAGCTTTATAATATACATAAACAAACAATACAACCCACTTTAGGCCCAAGTTCGGTGCCTGTAAGCCCTTCATAACCTTAACATCTGAAAACAAAACAAAAAGCTATGGTGCACATGCATTAGCCCACCACCAGGAAGAAGGATGGCAATCCTGATACATGCAAAATTTAAATTCTTTCCCTAACTGCACCCTACCTCTCTCCCTACCATTATCCCTAAAAATAAACTGACCCTACTATCACCCTAACCCTGTCCCTACATCACTGTCCCTAACCAAATCAAGGGTACTCTACCCAAAAGGTCTAGTACCTAGGGCACATCAAAAGAAAACCCTCTCCATAGAAGAGAAGCCCTACTGGTACCAAGACTGCCATACTCCAAAGACCTGATCTGCCCAAGGTCACCAGTGATATTCCTACAGACCTCCACCTCGGAGAGGACTTTCCGATGTGTAGATACTAAACACCGTGCATTCCATGTGTAGTACCTAACCACTGAACTGACTAAGAATAAAGTGCCCCGAACACGGCCACCCAGGGTCCTGAATGCCCCATAAGCCCACTCCAGGTAGGTAAGGCCGGCAAGTTGACTCCAGCTGATGGAAGCGCCCACCCGGTTGTAGACCCCTATATTAAAGGGACAATGAAGCAGGAAATGGTCCATGCTTTCCAGCGTGTCCCCACACTCTTCTCGGAGACACCCCCCGGTCATCAGATCTCCTACACTTCAAATTGTCCCTCACATATAGCTTCCCCTGAAACCAGCGCCAGGCCAAGTCCCAAAACTTCTGGGGGATCCTTTTCATGTTTAAAAGATACAACCCCACCCTCAGATCCCGACCTGGGCAGTCCCTGAGCGTCAGAGGCTTCTGGAAGTGGGTCAACAGAACCCGTTTGTCAAGGAACTGCCTTGACTGGGTCCTGATCTCCCACACTCCCAGACCCCACCGACGTATCGCCTTCAGAGTCGGGGTAGCGTAAGCCGGAAGATATCCATGGGGTGTACGGAGGTCCTTCACTTGCCCTCCTGTCTCCCATTCCTGGAAGAAAGGCCGAAACCACTCCCTGCAGGAGAGTACCCACGAAGGAGCCCTCTCTGACCAGAGGTTTGAGATGTTAGCTTTTAAGAAGGTGTTCATTAAGAACACCACAGGGTTTACCATAGATAAACCCCCTAGTCTCCTCGTGTGGTACGTAACCTCCCTCTTGACTAGGTTCATCCTGTTCCCCCATAACAGTTGGAAAAACAGGCTGTAGACCCTAGTGTAGTAAGCCTCTGGAAAGATACATACGCTGCCCAGATAGATAAACAAGGGGAGCAGGTAAGATTTGATCAGGTGTACCCTTTCCCTGAGGGTCATAGACCAACCCTTCTGAGTGGCATCCTGGAGCTTACCATCCCAGTTTTTGGTGGGATAATCATCCTGGCCGAATGTGATGCCCAGAATTTTTGCTGACTCTTGGGGCCCTGGAAGGGTGTCCGGGAGATCAAACGTGGGATCTCCCCCTCCCAGCCAAAGACTTTCACACTTATCCCGGTTGATCTTAGACCCGGATGCCTCCGAGTAGCGTTCCACCTCCGACATCACCACATCAACTCCTCTCTCGAGGACACGAAAATGGTGACATCATCGCCACTACTCTCTGGGCAACATCCAGCTCCGCCAGACTCATCCCGACTCCCACCAACGGCCCACAATCTACACTCCGGACGAAGGGATCGATTGCGAACACGTATAAAAGCGGGCTCGAAGGACAACTCTGACGGACTCCGGACCCCACCTCATAAGAGCGGCAAGACCACCCGTTCACCAGAGGGAAACTCTCTGCCCCTGTATACAAGATCTTAAGCCAATTAACAAAGTACACGGTAAGCCATATCTCAGGAGGACGGAGCAGGGGTAGTCATGGTTCACCCGATCAAATGCTTTGGCTTGATCCAGGGACAGCAAGTACCCCTTCCAGAGACCTGCACTACTCCGCCCCACTGCCTCCCTGACACTAAGGACCGCACTTAAGGTGCTTCGGCCTGGAACAGAGCAGTGCTGAGCCCCCGAAAGGAGCCGGGGTGCAAACTTCACCAGCCGATTAAACAGTATCTTGGCCAGAAGCTTCCTGTCCGTATTGAGAAGAGCTATGGGCCTCCAATTCTCAATACGGCTGGGATCTTTACCCTTTGAGAGAATAATCAGGGCTGACCTCCTCATTGACTTTGGCAGAGTGCCCGAGGAGAGACACTCATTGAATACCTCAGTCAAGAGGGGAGCTAAAGACTCCTTAACCTCTTAAGGACCCAGCCATTTTACACCTTAGGACCCGGCCATTTTTTGAACATCTGACCACTGTCACTTTAAACATTAATAACTCTGGAATGCTTTTAGTTATCATTCTGATTCCGAGTTTGTTTTTTCGTGACATATTCTACTTTAACATAGTGGTAAAAAAAAATTGTAACTTGCATCCTTTCTTGGTGAAAAATTTGAAAATTTTATGAAAAATTTTAAAATTTTGCATTTTTCTAACTTTGAAGCTCTCTGCTTGTAAGGAAAATGGATATTCAAAATATTTTTTTTTCACATATACAATATGTCTACTTTATGTTTGCATCACAAAATTGACAAGTTTTTACTTTTGGAAGACACCAGAGGGCTTCAAAGTTCAGCAGCAATTTTCCAATTTTTAAAAAAATTTCCAAACTCTCTATTTTTCAGGGACCAGTTCAGGTTTGAAGTGGATTTGAAGGGTCTTCATCTTAGAAATACCCCACAAATGACCCCATTATAAAAACTGCACTCCCCAAAAGTATTCAAAATGATATTCGGTCAGTCTTTTAACCCTTTAGGTGTTTCACAGGAATAGCAGGAAAGTGAAGGAGAAAATTCACAATCACACTCACATGTTCTTGTAGACCCAATTTTTGAATTTTTACGAGGGGTAAAAGGAGAAAATGTATACTTATATTTGTAGGCCAGTAAGCACATACCTCATATGTCTATGTAAAGTGTTCGGCGGGCGCAGTAGAGGGCTCAGAACCGAAGGAGCGACAAGGGGATTTTGGAGAGTACATTTTTCTGAAATGGTTTTTGGGGGGCATGTTGCATTTAGGAAGCCCCTATGGTGCCAGAACAGCAAAAAAAAAAACATGCCATACCATTTTGGAAACTAGACCCCTTGAGGAACGTAACAAGGAATTAAGTGAGCCTTAATACCCTACATGTGTTTCACAACTTTTGCATATGTAAAAAAATAAAATAAAATTTCACTAAAATGTGTGTTTCCCCCCAAATTTCACATTTTTGCAAGGGTTAATAGCAGAAAATACCCACTAAAATTTGTAACCCCATCTCTTCTGAGTATGAAGGTACCCCATAAGTTGGCCTGTAGTGCACTACGGGCGAACTACAATGCTCAGAAGAGAAGGAGTCATATTTGGCTTTTTGAGAGCAAATTTTGCTCGGGGGCATGCCGCATTTAGGAAGCCCCTATGGTGCCAGGAGAGCAAAAAAAACACACATGGCATACCATTTTGGAAACTAGACCCCTTGAGGAACGTAACAAGGAATAAAGTGAGCCTTAATACAGGGGTTTCATGACTTTTGAATACGTAAAAAAGAAAAAAAATTCACTAAAATGGGTGTTTCCCCCCAAATTTCACATTTTTGCAAGGGTTAATAGCAAAAAATACCCCCCAAAATTTGTAACCCCCATCTCTTCTGAGTATGGAGGTACTCCATAAGTTGACCTGAAGTGCACTACGGGCGAACTACAATGCTCAGAAGAGAAGGAGTCATATTTGGCTTTTTGAGAGCAAATTTTGCTCGGGGGGCATGTCGCATTTAGGAAGCCCCTATGGGGCCAGAACAGCAAAAAACCCCACATGGCATTCCATTTTGGAAACTAGACCCCTTGAGAAACGTAACAAGGGTTACAGTGAGCATTTACCCCCACTGGTGTCTGTCAGATCTTTGGAACAGTGGGCTGTATGAAATTTTTATTTTGCACAGACCACTGTTCCAAATATCTGTCAGACACCAGTGGGGTGTAAATTCTCACTGCACCCCTCATTACATTCCGTGAGGGGTGTAGTTTCCGAAATGGGGTCACATGTGGGGTTTTGTTTTTTTGCGTTTGTCAAAACCGCTGTAACAATCAGCCACCCCTGTGCAAATCACCTCAAATGTACATGGCGCACTCTCCCTTCTGGGCCTTGTTGTGCGCCCCCAGAGCACTTTGCGCCCACATATGGGGTATCTCCGTAGTCGGGAGAAATTGCATTACAAATTTTGGGGGGCTTTTTTCCTTTTACCTCTTGTAAAAATGAAAAGTATAGGGCAACACCAGCATGTTCGTGTAAACAATTTATTTTTTTACACTAACATGCTGGTGTAGACCCCAACTTCACATTTTCATAAGGGGTGAAAGGAGAAAAAGCCCCCCAAAATTTGTTAGGCAATTTCTCCCGAGTACGGCGATACCCCATATGTGACCCTAAACTGTTGCCTTGAAATACGACAGGGCTCCAAAGTGAGAGCGCCATGCGCATTTGAGGCCTGAATTAGGGATTTGCATAGGGGTGGACATAGGGGTATTCTACACCAGTGATTCCCAAACAGGGTGCCTCCAGCTGTTGCAAAACTCCCAGCATGCCTGGACAGTCAACGGCTGTTCAGCAATACTGGGAGTTGTTGTTTTGCAACAGCTGGAGGCTCCATTTTGGAAACAGTGGCGTACCAGACGTTTTTCATTTTTATTGGGGAGGGGGGCTGTGTAGGGGTATGTGTATATGTAGTGTTTTTTACTTTTTATTTTATTTTGTGATAGTGTAGTGTAGTGTTTTTAGGGTACAGTCACATGGGCGGGGGTTTACAGCCAGTTTCCCGCTGCGAGTTTGAGCTGCCGCGCAAAATTTGCTGCATCACAAACTTGAAGCCTGATACTCACTGTAAGCCCCTGCCCATGTGAATGTACCCTGTACATTCACAGGGGGAGGGGACCACCAGCTGTTGCAAAACTACAACTCCCAGCATGCACAGTCTATCAGTGCATGCTGGTAGTTATAGTTTTGCAACAGCTGGAGGCACACGGGTTGGGAAACACTAAATTAGGAAACAGACAATGTTTCCCAACCAGTGTGCCTCCTGTTGTTGCAAAACCCCTACTTCCAAACATTCTCAGGCATGCTGGAAGTAGTAGTTCGACAACATCTTTAGAGCCAGATGTTGCCGAACTACAACTCCCAGCATGCTTGGAGTTGTAGTTTTGCAACACCTGGAGGACTACAGTTTGCAGACCACTAATACAGTGGTTCCCAATCTGTGCCCTTCCAGATGTTGCAAAACTACAACTCCCAGTATGCCAAAACTGTCCAGGCATGCTGGGAGTTGTAGTTCTGCAACATCTGAAGGGCCAGATGTTACAGAACTACAACTCCCAGTATGCCTGGACAGTAAGGGCATGCTGAGGATGTGTAGTTTTGCAACATCTGGAAGGGCACAGTGGTCCCAAAACTGTGGACCTCCAGATGTTGCAAAACTGCAACTCCCAGCATGCCCAGATGCCAAGGGCTGTCTGGGCATGCTGGGAGTTGTAGTTTACAGGGTCCCATTACAGCAATGCATGTCGCTTTACGGCGACGTGCATTGCTGTAAAGGGCCCGACCGCGGCTGAAGATCAACTCACCTGTCGCCGCCTTCATCGCCGGGATCCGGGTCTTCAGGGACGAGGTAAGTACCGGGGCCGGTCCCCAGCACTCCCCCATCCCCCGCCGCGTTCTCCGGTCTTCCTCCTGTCCTCTCCGGACTTCCAGGGGCCGGGCAGGACGGGAGGAAGTAACCGCCCCCCCCCCTGCGATTGGTCGGTTAACTAACCGACGGATCGCAGGGTATAGGAGGAGGTGACAGGCTTGCCTCCTCGCTCATAGCCTTCAGCATGGTCCTGGCTGTCTGTGACAGCCGGGATCTTGCGAAATTACCGGGCGGTCGGGTCCCAGAGACCCGATCAGCCCGGTATCGCCGCAGATCGCAAGGGCGATTTCCCTTGCGATTTGCGCCTACATGGCCCCCCTCGGCGTTTGCCCTGGATGCCTACTGAAGCATTTCAGCAGGCATCCGGTTCCGATCTCTGCCCGGCGCGCGGAAGAGACTGGAAAACGCCTGGGTGTATGGATACGCCCTGGGTCCTTAAGAGGTTAAAGGTCCTGTACCACTCGGATGTTAAGCCATCCGGACCTGGCGACTTCTTGGGGGCAAGCCCCTCAATCGCCAGTCTCACTTCCTCTTCCCTGATTTCATCTGCCAAAACATCAAGAGAGCGGTCTTCCCCTGGCTCAGGAATGGTTTCAGCCAGGAAAGCCGACATCCTGTCTCGATCTAGATCCTTCCTTCCCAAGAGGTGCGAGTAGAAGGATCTGACGACCTCCAAGATCCCTGATCTGGACCGATTCAGAGATCCTGTACTATCGATCAGTCCTGAAATGACTTTGCTACTCACTTACATCTTACAGTTTCTGTAAGGGTCGGGCGAGCGGTATTTCCCGAAATCCCTCTCAAAAACCAAAGATGCGTGCCTATCGTACTGACACCTCATCAGCAAGGATTTCACTCTGGAGATATCCTCTCGGCTACCTCCAGTCGAAACAAGAAGCTTGAGTTTCCTCCTCAGTCCTTGATACAGGTGACACCTGTTTAGGGACCTGAGGCTCGAGAGCTGGCGGAAGAACCCCGCAACCCTCTTCTTGAATATCTCCCACCACTCTGACTTACTACTACATAGGCCCAGTAAAGGTACCTGACTCTGAAGAAAATCCTCAAAGGACTGTCTTACCTCCGCTTCCTCCAGGAGGGACGAATTCAGCTTCCAATAACCTTTACCCATCCGGGGGGTCTCTGAAACATTCAAGGAAAAAGAAATCCTACAGTGATTGGAGAATTCCACCTCAACCAAGGACACTGTGGAAGAGACGGCTTCCTCCTTCAAATAAAACCTGTCTATCCTAGACCTGCAGCTATCTCGATGATAGGTGAAACCCGCGTGGCCTGAGGCGCTTCGGATGTGGGCATCCTCTAGGCGAGCTTCCCTAACTATACTATTGAGAGCTATGCTATCATAAGCCAACCGATCATTGGAGCCTCTCCTATCTTGGGATCTCGTGACAGTATTGAAATCCCCTCCAAAGATCACCTGTCGGCTTGTAAAAAGAAAGGGCTTAATCCTCATAAAGAGATCTTTACGGTCCGACTTGGTTTGCGGGGCGTAGATGTTAATAAGCCGGAGCTCTTGCCCCTTCATGAGGACATCTAAGATCAGGCACCTCCCCATTTCTAACTCAATAACCCGTCTGCATTCAACAGGAGCGGTAAAAAGGACCGCCACCCCACTATACGACTCAGCCGCAAGAGACCAGTGGGAGGGGCCACGCCTCCACTATCTCCTGGCTTTTACCAGGGAGGCTAGATCTGACAACCTGGTCTCTTGTAAAAAGAAAATGTCGGCATCAACACGGCCGAGAAAATCAAAGGCTGCGAATCTAGCCGTATCAGACTTTATGCTGGCACAGTTAATAGATGCCAGCGTCAATGGGGTGAGTGCCGCCATCATGGGTGATCGAGTTAGACGGCCCTAACCCCCTCATTTCTGCTTTTTCTTCACCCCCTCATCCCCAGACGAGGAGGCTTCCTTCTCTTTGGACCGTTTTTTTGATTCTGACAGGTCCATTTTTGAATCCCCATCTCCACCTGGCTCCGGTTTGGCCCCATCCCCTGAGGATATTGCCCCATCAGGACAGGGCCCAGTTCCCCCTGGAGGCTCCCCCACTTCAGGCACCCCATCCTCGGCCCCCTCCTCCAATGAAGGGGAGGAGATGTCTTCAAGGAGGTTAAGAGCAGTGGATAAGGAGATTCATGCGTTACAAACCAGCTGTAAAAATAAATGTAGCCCGAAAAATTGTAATCCCAATAATTCAAAAAATTCCATTAGCCCCAATAACTCAATAACTACAATAAGCCCCATTAACTCAAAAAATACCGTTAGCCCCAATAACTTAAATAACAACGTTAGACGCAATAACGCAAAAAATCCCATTAGCCCCAATAACTTAAATAATAACGTTAGACCCAATAACTCAAAAAATCCCATTAGCCCCAATAACTTAAATAGTACAATTAGCCCTTATAACTCAAAAAATGACATTAATCCCAATAACTCCCAGAAAATCCCATTAGTGAGACTATATGTGTAAAACTTAATGGAAATGTTAAGTGTATGTGTCACGATGCCGGCTGGCAGGTAGTGGATCCTCTGTGCCAGAGAGGGATTGGCGTGGACCGTGCTAGAGGATCGGTTCTAAGTCACTACTGGTTTTCACCAGAGCCCGCCGCAAAGCGGGATGGTCTTGCTGCGGCGGTAGTGACCAGGTCGTATCCCCTAGCAACGGCTCAACCTCTCTGGCTGCTGAAGATAGGCGCGGTACAAGGGAGTAGACAGAAGCAAGGTCGGACGTAGCAGAAGGTCGGGGCAGGCAGCAAGGATCGTAGTCAGGGGCAACGGCAGGAGGTCTGGAACACAGGCTAGGAACACACAAGGAAACGCTTTCACTGGCACTAAGGCAACAAGATCCGGCGAGGGAGTGAAGGGGAAGTGAGGTGATATAGGGAAGTGCACAGGTGTAAACACTAATTGGAACCACTGCGCCAATCAGCGGCGCAGTGGCCCTTTAAATCGCAAAGACCCGGCGCGCGCGCGCCCTAGGGAGCGGGGCCGCGCGCGCCGGGACAGAACTGACGGAGAGCGAGTCAGGTACGGGAGCCGGGGTGCGCATCGCGAGCGGGCGCTACCCGCATCGCGAATCGCATCCCGGCCAGAGGCGGTATCGCAGCGCCCCGGGTCCGTGGAACCGACCGGAGCGCTGCAATGAGAGGAGTGTAGCGAGCGCTCCGGGGAGGAGCGGGGACCCGGAGCGCTCGGCGTAACAGTACCCCCCCCCTTGGGTCTCCCCCTCTTCTTGGAGCCTGAGAACCTGAGGACCAGACTTTTGTCCAGGATATTGTCCTCAGGTTCCCAGGACCTCTCTTCTGGACCACAACCCTCCCAATCCACTAAAAAGAAGGTTTTCCCTCTGACCTTTTTAGATGCTAAAATTTCTCTGACGGAGAAGATGTCCGAGGAGCCGGAGACAGGAGTGGGGGGAACAGATTTGGGAGAGAAACGGTTAATGATAAGTGGTTTAAGAAGAGAAACATGAAAGGCATTAGGAATACGAAGAGAAGGAGGAAGAAGAAGTTTGTAAGAGACAGGATTAATCTGGCGCAAAATCTTGAAAGGACCAAGATAGCGTGGTCCCAACTTATAGCTAGGAACACGGAAGCGGACATATTTGGCGGAGAGCCATACCTTGTCTCCAGGGGAAAAAACGGGGGGAGCTCTTCTTTTCTTATCCGCGAATCTCTTCATGCGTGAAGAAGCCTGTAAGAGAGAATTTTGGGTCTCTCTCCATATGATGGAAAGATCACGAGAAATTTCATCCACAGCGGGCAGACCAGAGGGCAAGGGGGTAGGGAGGGGGGGAAGAGGGTGACGGCCGTACACCACGAAAAACGGGGATTTGGAGGAAGATTCAGAGATTCTGAAATTATACGAGAATTCGGCCCAAGGTAGGAGATCTGCCCAGTCATCCTGGCGGGAGGAAACAAAATGTCGTAAATAGTCACCCAAGATCTGGTTAATTCTTTCTACTTGTCCATTGGATTGAGGATGGTATGCAGAAGAAAAATTTAATTTAATCTTGAGTTGTTTACAGAGAGCCCTCCAGAATTTAGACACAAATTGGACGCCTCTATCCGAGACGATCTGCGTAGGCAACCCGTGAAGACGAAAAATGTGTACAAAAAATTGTTTAGCCAACTGAGGCGCTGAAGGAAGACCAGGAAGAGGGATGAAATATACCATTTTGGAGAATCGATCAACGACCACCCAAATAACAGTGTTGCCATGGGATGGGGGTAAGTCAGTAATAAAATCCATACCAATCAGAGACCAAGGTTGTTCGGGAACAGGCAGAGGAAGAAGAAAACCAGCGGGCTTCTGGCGAGGAGTCTTATCCCGGGCACAGATAGTGCAGGCTCGCACAAAGTCCACCACATCAGTCTCTAGAGTCGGCCACCAATAGAAGCGAGAGATGAGTTGCACAGATTTCTTGATGCCCGCATGACCTGCGAGATGGGAGGAGTGACCCCATTTGAGGATTCCGAGGCGTTGGCGTGGAGAAACAAAGGTCTTTCCTGGAGGAGTTTGCCTGATGGAGGCTGGAGAAGTGGAAATCAGGCAGTCAGGAGGAATGATGTGTTGAGGAGAGAGTTCAATTTCAGAAGCATCTGAGGAACGAGAGAGAGCATCGGCCCTAATGTTCTTATCAGCAGGCCGAAAGTGAATTTCAAAATTAAATCGGGCAAAGAACAGAGACCACCTGGCCTGACGAGGATTCAGCCGTTGGGCAGACTCGAGGTATGAGAGGTTCTTGTGATCGGTGTAAATAATAACTGGAAATCTTGATCCCTCCAGCAGATGCCTCCATTCCTCAAGTGCTAATTTAATGGCTAGAAGCTCTCGATCCCCGATGGAGTAGTTCCTCTCCGCCGGAGAGAAGGTCCTAGAAAAAAACCCACAAGTAACAGCATGCCCGGAAGAGTTTTTTTGTAGAAGGACAGCTCCAGCTCCCACTGAGGAGGCATCAACCTCCAATAGGAAGGGTTTAGATGGGTCAGGTCTGGAGAGCACGGGAGCCGAAGAGAAGGCAGACTTGAGTCGTTTAAAGGCGTCTTCCGCTTGAGGAGGCCAAGACTTGGGATCGGCATTTTTTTTGGTTAAAGCCACAATAGGAGCCACAATGGTAGAAAAATGTGGAATAAATTGCCTGTAATAATTGGCGAACCCCAAAAAACGTTGGATGGCACGGAGTCCGGAGGGGCGTGGCCAATCTAAGACGGCAGAGAGTTTATCTGGATCCATTTGTAGTCCCTGGCCAGAGACCAAGTATCCTAGAAAAGGAAGAGATTGGCATTCAAACAGACATTTCTCAATTTTAGCATAGAGTTGATTGTCACGAAGTCTCTGAAGAACCATACGGACATGCTGGCGGTGTTCTTCTAGATTGGCCGAAAAAATTAGGATATCATCAAGATATACAACAACACAGGAGTATAACAGATCACGAAAAATTTCATTAACAAAGTCTTGGAAGACAGCAGGGGCGTTGCACAAGCCAAAGGGCATGACCAGATACTCAAAGTGTCCATCTCTGGTGTTAAATGCTGTTTTCCACTCATCCCCCTCTCTGATGCGAATGAGGTTATAGGCGCCTCTTAAGTCCAATTTAGTAAAGATGTGGGCACCTTGGAGGCGATCAAAGAGTTCAGAGATGAGGGGTAAGGGGTAGCGGTTCTTAACCGTGATTTTATTAAGTCCGCGGTAGTCAATGCAAGGACGTAGAGAGCCATCTTTTTTGGACACAAAGAAAAATCCGGCTCCGGCAGGAGAGGAGGATTTACGGATAAAGCCCTTTTTTAGATTCTCCTGGACGTATTCAGACATGGCAAGAGTCTCTGGGGCAGAGAGAGGATAAATTCTGCCCCGGGGTGGAGTAGTGCCCGGGAGGAGGTCGATAGGACAATCATAAGGCCTGTGAGGAGGTAGAGTCTCCGCTTGTTTTTTGCAGAAAACATCCGCGAAGTCCATATAGGCCTTAGGGAGACCGGTTACTGGAGGAAGCACAGAGTTACGGCAAGGGTTACTGGGAACCGGTTTTAGACAGTCCTTGGAACAAGAGGGCCCCCAACTCTTGATCTCCCCAGTGGACCAATCCAGGGTTGGGGAATGAAGTTGAAGCCAGGGAAGTCCAAGGAGAATTTCCGAGGTGCAATTGGGGAGGACCAAAAGTTCAATCCTCTCGTGATGAGATCCGATGCTCATTAGAAGGGGCTCCGTGCGGAAACGTATGGAACAGTCCAATCTTTCATTGTTTATACAATTGATGTAAAGGGGTCTGGTGAGACTGGTCACTGGGATGTTGAACCTGTTGACGAGAGAGGCCAAAATAAAATTTCCTGCAGATCCAGAGTCCAAGAAGGCCACAGAAGAGAAGGAGAAGGCAGAGGCAGACATCCGCACAGGCACAGTAAGACGTGGAGAAGCAGAGTGGACATCAAGGATTGTCTCACCTTTGTGCGGAGTCAGGGTACGTCTTTCCAGGCGGGGAGGGCGGATAGGACAATCCCTCAGGAAGTGTTCGGTACTAGCACAGTACAGGCAGAGGTTCTCCATGCGGCGTCGTGTCCTCTCTTGAGATGTCAGGCGAGACCGGTCGACCTGCATAGCCTCCACGGCGGGAGGCACAGGAACAGATTGCAGGGAACCAGAGGAGAGAGGAGCCGAGGAGAAGAAACGCCTCGTGCGAACAGAGTCCATATCTTGGCGGAGCTCCTGACGCCTTTCGGAAAAACGCATGTCAATGCGAGTGGCTAGGTGAATAAGTTCATGAAGATTAGCAGGCATTTCTCGTGCGGCCAGAACATCTTTAATGTTGCTGGATAGGCCTTTTTTAAAGGTCGCGCAGAGGGCCTCATTGTTCCAGGATAATTCAGAAGCAAGAGTACGGAATTGTACGGCATACTCGCCAACGGAAGAATTACCCTGGACCAGGTTCAACAGGGCAGTCTCAGCAGAAGAGGCTCGGGCAGGTTCCTCAAAGACACTTCGAATTTCCGAGAAGAAGGAGTGTACAGAGGCAGTGACGGGGTCATTGCGGTCCCAGAGCGGTGTGGCCCAAGCCAGGGCTTTTCCAGACAGCAGGCTGACTACGAAAGCCACCTTAGACCTTTCAGTGGGGAACTGGTCCGACATCATCTCCAAGTGTAATGAACATTGGGAAAGGAAGCCACGGCAAAACTTAGAGTCCCCATCAAATTTATCCGGCAAGGATAGTCGTAGTCCAGAAGCGGCCACTCGCTGCGGAGGAGGTACAGGAGCTGGCGGAGGAGATGGTTGCTGGAGCTGTGGTAGTAACTGTTGTAGCATAACAGTCAGTTGAGACAGCTGTTGGCCTTGTTGCGCAATCTGTTGTGACTGCTGGGCGACCACCGTGGTGAGGTCAGCGACAACTGGCAGAGGAACTTCAGCGGGATCCATGGCCGGATCTACTGTCACGATGCCGGCTGGCAGGTAGTGGATCCTCTGTGCCAGAGAGGGATTGGCGTGGACCGTGCTAGAGGATCGGTTCTAAGTCACTACTGGTTTTCACCAGAGCCCGCCGCAAAGCGGGATGGTCTTGCTGCGGCGGTAGTGACCAGGTCGTATCCCCTAGCAACGGCTCAACCTCTCTGGCTGCTGAAGATAGGCGCGGTACAAGGGAGTAGACAGAAGCAAGGTCGGACGTAGCAGAAGGTCGGGGCAGGCAGCAAGGATCGTAGTCAGGGGCAACGGCAGGAGGTCTGGAACACAGGCTAGGAACACACAAGGAAACGCTTTCACTGGCACTAAGGCAACAAGATCCGGCGAGGGAGTGAAGGGGAAGTGAGGTGATATAGGGAAGTGCACAGGTGTAAACACTAATTGGAACCACTGCGCCAATCAGCGGCGCAGTGGCCCTTTAAATCGCAAAGACCCGGCGCGCGCGCGCCCTAGGGAGCGGGGCCGCGCGCGCCGGGACAGAACTGACGGAGAGCGAGTCAGGTACGGGAGCCGGGGTGCGCATCGCGAGCGGGCGCTACCCGCATCGCGAATCGCATCCCGGCCAGAGGCGGTATCGCAGCGCCCCGGGTCCGTGGAACCGACCGGAGCGCTGCAATGAGAGGAGTGTAGCGAGCGCTCCGGGGAGGAGCGGGGACCCGGAGCGCTCGGCGTAACAGTATGTTCACAAATGCCAGAAGCCTAGCAAATAAAATGGGGGAGCTTGAGGCCTTGATACTGGAGGAACATATTGATATAGTTGGGGTCACTGAGACATGGCTGGACTCCTCGCATGACTGGGCTGTTAATCTGCAGGGGTTTACATTGTTTCGCAAGGATAGAATGAACAGAAAAGGTGGTGGAGTCTGTCTGTATGTTAGTAGTATGAAAGTCAGTGTGAACGATGCCATAGTGTGTGATGATTCTGAGGATGTGGAATCACTGTGGGTAGAATTACAAAAGGAGGGAAATACTGAAAAAATTATATTTGGTGTAATCTACAGACCCCCTAATATCACTGAAGAGATAGAAGGTCGGCTGTATAAACAAATAGAGAGGGCCGCCCGGGCAGGTACAGTGGTAATAATGGGAGATTTTAACTATCCAAATATAGATTGGGGCCGGGGGTTGGCTAAAACTACAAAGGGGAGAAAATTCCTAAATTTATTGCAGGATAATTTTATGGGCCAGTTTGTGGAGGACCCAACAAGAAGTGATGCCTTGTTGGATCTGATCATTTCCAACAACGCAGAGCTGGTTGGTAATGTAACTGTGAGGGAAAACCTTGGTAATAGCGACCACAATATAGTTACTTTTGACTTAAAATGTAGAAAACAAAGACAGACGGGGAAAGCAAAAACATATAACTTTAAAAAGGCAAACTTCCCTGGGATGAGGGCTGCACTACAGGACATAGACTGGGGGGAGGTGTTCTCAAATACTGATACAGAAGGTAAATGGGACATCTTTAAATCAACTCTAAATAACTATACAGCTAAATATATACCAAAGGGGAACAAATATAAATGATTAAAACTAAATCCTACATGGCTGACAAATGAGGTTAAAAGAGCAATAAACAACAAAAAAATAGCCTTCAAAAAATACAAATCTGATGGGTCAGCTATAACATTTAAACAGTACAAGGAGCTTAATAAAATCTGTAAAAATGTAATAAAAACAGCAAAAATTCAAAATGAGAGACAGGTGGCCAAAGAAAGCAAAACTAATCCTAAATATTTTTTTTAGATATATAAATACAAAAAAAACAAGGACAGAGCATGTAGGACCCCTTAATAATGATAATGGGGAGGTTGTCACGGGCGATCAAGAGAAGGCGGAGCTACTGAATGGGTTCTTTAGTTCTGTATATACTATGGAAGAAGGAGCTGACATTGGCCATGTCAGTGCTGGTAACACATCATATAATGTATTGAACTGGCTTAATGTAGAGATGGTACAAGGTAAGTTAAGTAAAGTAAATGTAAGCAAATCTCCAGGGCCGGATGGACTACACCCAAGAGTTCTCAGATAGGTAAGTTCAGTAATATCTGTACCCTTGTTCATGATATTTAGAGATTCTCTGGTGTCTGGTATTGTGCCAAGGGACTGGCGCAAGGCTAATGTGGTACCAATCTTCAAGAAGGGCTCTAGGTCTTCACCAGGCAATTATAGACCGGTAAGTCTAACGTGCATTGTGGGTAAATTGTTTGAAGGACTTATAAGGGATTACATACAGGAATACATATGGAATAATAGTATTATAAGTGATAGCCAGCATGGGTTTACTAAGGATGGAAGTTGTCAAACCAATCTAATTTGCTTTTATGAAGAGGTGAGTAGAAGCCTTGACAGAGGAATGGCTGTGGATATAGTGTTTCTGGATTTTGCCAAAGCGTTTGATACTGTCCCTCACAGACATCTGACAGGTAAGTTAAGGTCCTTGGGCTTGGAAACTTTAGTTTGTAACTGGATTGAACACTGTCTCATGGATCGTACCCAGAGAGTGGTGGTCAATGATTCGTACTCTGATTGGTCCCCGGTAATTAGTGGTGTACCCCAAGGTTCAGTACTGGGCCCGCTGCTGTTTAATTTATTTATCAATGATATAGAGGATGGTATTAACAGCTCTGTTTCTATCTTTGCAGATGACACCAAGCTTTGTAGCACGGTACAGTCTATAGAGGATGTGCATAAGTTACAAGATGACTTGGATAGACTAAGTGTCTGGGCATCCACTTGGCAAATGAGGTTCAATGTGGATAAATGTAAAGTTATGCATCTGGGTACTAATAACCTGCATGCGTCGTATGTCTTAGGGGGGATTAAACTGGCAGAGTCACTGGTAGAGAAGGATCTGGGTGTACTTGTAGATCACAGACTACAAAATAGCATGCAATGTCAGGCTGCTGCTTCCAAAGCCGGCAGGATATTGTCATGTATAAAAAGAGGCATGGACTCGAGGGACAGGGACATAATACTCCCCCTTTATAAAGCATTGGTACGGCCTCACCTGGAATATGCTGTTCAGTTTTGGTCGCCTGTTCATAAAAGGGACACTGCGGAGTTGGAAAGGGTGCAGAGACGCGCGACTAAACTAATATGGGGTATGGAACATCTTAGCTATGAGGAGCGATTAAAGGAGTTACAATTGTTTAGTCTTGAGAAGAGACGTTTAAGAGGGGATATGATAAACGTATATAAGTATATAAATGGCCCATACAAAAAATATGGAGAAAAACTGTTCCAGGTTAAACCCCCCCAATGGACGAGGGGGCACTCCCTCCGTCTGGAGAAGAAAAGGTTTAGTCTAAAGGGGCGGCACGCCTTCTTTACCGTGAGGACTGTGAATTTATGGAACGGTCTACCTCAGGAACTGGTCACAGCAGGAACAATTAACAGCTTTAAAACAGGGTTAGATACATTCCTGGAACAAAATAACATTAATGCTTATGCAGAATTATAAAACTACATCCCTTTCCCTTATCCCCTTACATCCTTCCCTTCAATCCCCTGGTTGGACTTGATGGACGTATGTCTTTTTTCAACCATACTAACTATGTAACTATGTAAGGACAGAGTACCGATTAGACAGATCAATCAGAGGGGGGTAGGTAAGCTTCCGCTTGGGACCTGGTCCGTAGCACGGGGACTAGAGGGCTCCAACCTCTTCTTTCCCCCTTTATTGCCCTTCTTTTTTGGCCTCTCTTCACCCTCCTCATCCACACTTTCATAGTGGGAGGAATCGGAAAGATCGTCCTTGTTGCCCTCTTCTCTACAGATTCTCCTCATTTCCTCATCCAGCGCATTCTCCTCCAGGGCCTCAGCAGTTTCAGGACTAACCTCTGGAGCAGGGCCAGAAGCTACCCCTGCCACATGGGAACTCTCCAGTTCCCTGCTCCTTCTCCGATTAGCCTCCCGCCTCAGCTTCGCGGGACTTTTCCTCTTCACTGAGCCTGTTGCACCTTCACCCACACTCGTGCCCTCCCCAGCTGAAGCAACATTACTGCTGTCTCCAGCCAAGGTGGATGCGGCAAGATGACCTACCCCACCGCACAGTGCACAGACCTGCACGGTACAGTGCGGTAAAGTGAGTGGGGCTGCCACACCTGTGACAGACCTTGGGCTGCCCCTGGTAGAAAACTTGGATTCTGTCTCTCCCAAGAAAAGCAGCTGATGGGATGTGGGCAACAGTGCTCCCCGAACACTTCAGTTTGACAGAAAACGTCCAGGCCCCAGACCAGATCCCATGTTCGTCATAGTTCTTTTTTGGCATGTCCGTCACATCCCCATATCGGCTGAGCCAGGTCATGATGTCATAGCAAGATAGTGACTCGTTACGTGTCAAAACGGTCACTTTCTTGACCAAATTCTGACGGGATATCGCCTTTACGGCGAAATCCCGCCAGCCGGGCTCGCTTTTCACCACCTCATAGTTCGACCGGAAAAGTTCCAAACCCTCTGGCCGAGCGAAGCTGATGTCAAACTCGGAAGTACCGTAGGGGTGGATCAGGGCAAAGATGTCACTTGCCCTGAAGGAGGAGCTCAACCACCTTTCCCCGAGGCGGACACGCATCTTCGCCCCTCCACACTAAACGGACCACATTCCTACGGCCACTTTCCTGCCCGGATGTCGGGAGGGACCAGACCACCTCCCCGTTTTGTTCTCGGAAGGTGCCTAAGCCGTGTCTTTCTATCCAAAAAGACAGGTCAACCTCACCCCTCCTCTCTACCTGGATTGACCTGTCTCCCCTACGTTCTGGGAGAAGCAGCCACTACCGGGGGGGCAGTCGAACCAGAAACCAAACCAGGACCCTTATTCTTGACAGAAACATCAGCCATAACACCTCTCTCTGCCATTCCACTACCGCTCCTCACCTGCATTTCACTAGCACCCCTCTCCTGCACTCCACTTGCACCCCTCTCTTGCACCCTACTTGCACCCCACTTGCACCCCTCTCTTGCACCCCACACTTGTCCTCCACTTGCACCCCTCTCTTGTACTCCACTTGCACCCCTCTCTTGTACTCCACTTGCACCCCTCTCTTGCACTCCACAAGTTCCCCCCTCATCCACACTGCTACCACAACTCCTCCGATGCACACCACCATAATTCACATTCTGCACATTACCATTTTTATTCACATTTTTGCTCTCACTTTCACTCTTGACTACACTCTCCCTTGGTGTGTTACAGTCTGGGCTGGCTGGGTCTTTTGCATGTTTAATGGCTGCCGGTTTCAGAATTGGTGCTGCATAGTTCTTTCTTCCTGTCTCTTGGGGTGCAGACACAGGCTCCGCCTCTGACATAGGTGGCCACGCCCCCTCACAAAAACACTGTCCCTCCGGACTCACTCCCGCTACGCCTGCTACAGCCGACGCGCAGGGAACCTCCCCTTTACAGCGGAGTGCCCCCTGGCGCCAGAACAGATACCAACCACGTCACCTAGGGGACCGCCCCCTGAACCAACAAGGTCCGGTGCCCGGACACTCCCCCCCCTCACAGGAGAGTGCCCTGCAGCGCCAGGACCTGTACCACCCCCTTCAACCGAACGGGTGAATCTGCCGCCATTTTCTGGTGTCTGGACACCCTCCCCCCTCACAGGAGGGTGTCCTCCTTTTTCTATAGCACCCACTGCCATTTTGGGTGCACTACTGTATCCCCCATGCTGGCCCCGCTCCACTACAGAAACGGCGTCTGGCAGGTTGGGGGACCCAGCACCCTGAACCGACTTTTCAGCCGACCCAGACTGCTGGAAGGGAGAAAAGACAAACTTCACTTGTCCCTCAGTTTTCTTTCTTTTCTTGCCCTTTTTTTTTTTTATTCCTCCTCTTCTCTTCTGGGCCCAAATCGTCTCCAAAAGAAAACATTTCTAGACGGGTGGGGGACTCCTGCATTACAATCGCCCGCAGGAGACCCCCATCTGCCAAGCCGCTGCCTTCACCGCAGTCACTGCCGTCATCATCCTCACTGGAGAGAGGTAAGGCCACCTGAGCTGGGTTTATATAGTCTGCACTCAGGGTAAGTGGGGGGGGGTCAGGGGTAGCAATGGTGGTACATACCGATACAGTGTCCATATCCCCCTCACTCACATTGCCCTCCTCACCTCCATCACCTTCCTCCATCTCCTCCTCCTCACTGCGGCAATCCTCATCTTGCTGACTTTCACAACCTCTGGAGGCCCTCATGCTGGAAAATCTCTCTTCATGAATTAACTTCTCACCAAGAAACCCAGCACCCTCCACAATGTCCGATCTCCTCCTCACAAGCTCCTCCACCTCTTTCCTCAGAGACCTCACCTTGGTGTTGAATGCTGATCTCTTTGCCTTAGGTGCCTGATCCGCTTGATAGATGGCAAAGTTTAGATCTTCTCTAAGGCCACGAAGCTGCTTTCCAAGCTGTTCATATTCAGCCATCTTCGCATGGGTTCTTGATCCAAAAGTTTCCAGTGATTCTCTGTTCCCCTTTTCCCCCCATTACTGGGGTTCTGAGGATCCAGAGACAGCTGCCTTCACTGCACTCCTCTGCCTGGAAGAGCTTCTTTTCCTTGTAGGGCTTTTGCTGGAGGCTTTGCAGCTCCCAGCTGAGGACGGGGGAGGGGGCACCACATTACTGTGAGCCCTGGTTGTTCTCCTAATTCCGTCCTCACTACTGGCCGTGGCATTTTCCTTGGCACCCCCCGCCGGCCGGGTACGGGGAGTGCAAGTTAAAGCTCCAGATCCCCTGGGCTCCATAGCAGGAGAACCTGCCACACACCTGGGGAGGGGCGGAAGAAAATCACTGCTTCTGTGGAATTCTCAGGAGCTCAGCAGAACACAACCTCTCTCCAGAGCTGTACTCACTATTCTGCTGGTGAGGTCACTGTGTACATACATTACATTACTTATCCTGTACTGATCCTGAGTTATATCCTGTAATACTCCAGAGCTGCACTCACTATTCTGCTGGTGAGGTCACTGTGTACATACAGTACATTACTTATCCTGTACTGATCCTGAGTTATATCCTGTAATACTCCAGAGCTGCACTCACTATTCTGCTGGTGAGGTCACTGTGTACATACAGTACATTACTTATCCTGTACTGATCCTGAGTTATCCTGTAAATCTTTTTTATTAGAAAAATGTAAATCATAACAAAACACAAATCCAGCACAACTTTGCCATAACTGAAAACAAAAACATAAAATAACATTAACCCAAACTTTACATTTCAAATAAAAGAACATAAATCCTGCCTAACCTGATCCTGAGTTATATCCTGTATTATACTCCATAGCTGTACTCACTATTTTGCTGGTGAGATCACTGTGTACATACATTACATTACTTATCCTGTACTGATTCTGAGTTATATCCTGTAGATCTTTTATTAAAATTTCAAACATAACAATAAATAATTACAAACATAAACATACCATATCTGACAGAACATATCAATATAATGAATCATAAAACCAACACCATAGCATAAAATACAACACCGGTCCACCCCACACTCATTCCTGCACACAAACAAATATATACAATATTTACAAAAGACATATTACTATAAAACCCATAATACCCATACCATACTAATAAACTATATACACTAATATACACTAATACTAAATGTGAATTTCCTGGCCCAGTTGCAATACCAAAAACCCAATACTAATAATATACCAAAAAGAATAACAACAACAATAATAATATATACAAAATAATAAAAACCAACACAAACAAATTAACACCACTTTTTTTTGGGCCCTGAACTGGTCCCGCATCCCATGCCCCCAGTACATGTTACCAGATGTCCATGAACCAGTCCAGGATTTTCTGTATATATAAAAGTCCCATACATACCCCCTCCCTCCTTTTAACCCACCACCCAACCTAAACTAAACCCAAATCCCAGGTGAGATCACACAATATTTACAATATATACATTACGTAAAATATACACAGACTAATAATATATACAATACATAAGTATGCACATAGACTACAACAATAAATACAATAACAAATACATATAACACTATAAGCCAAACAACAAACCCCTAAAGCTCAAGTTCAGTGCCTGCAAGCCCTATATTACGATAAACCAACTGCTCAAAACAAAAAGACTAATGTGCCAGCATCAGCCCACCACCAGGGGGAGACAACAGGCTAAGGCACTTTAAAGGCAGAGCCCCTCCACAGACGAGAGGCCCCACCAGCACCCAGCCTCTCGTACTCCAGAGAACGCACCTTCACCAGGTCACCGAGAATGTTCCTAACCACCATATCCACAGGGAGGATTTTACGCTGCGTCGACACTAAACACCGTGCGTTCCACTTGTAGTACCTAACCACTGAGCTGACTAGGAATAAAGTGCACCGGTCCCAGCCTCCAAGGTTTCTGAATGCCCCACAAGCCCATTCTGCATAGGAGAGACTGGGCAGCTGAGGCCAACCAATGGAAGCGCCCACCCTGGTGTAAACCTCTGTATTAAAGGGACAATGAAGCAGAAAATGCTCCATGCTTTCCAGCATGCCTCCACACTCTTCGCGGGGACATCCCCGGTCATCAGAACTCCTGCACTTCAGATTGTCCCTCACACACAGTTTCCCATGGAAGCAGCGCCAAGTCAAGTCCCAAAACTTCAAGGGGATCCTGATAGAATTCAAAAGCTCTAAACCCACCTCCAGATCCCGACTTGGGCAATCCTTGAGCGCCAATGGCCTCTGGAAATGAGAAGACAGGACCCTCTTGTCAAGGAATTTCCTCGACAGAGTCCTAATCTCCCACATCCCCAGACTCCACCGACGAATAACCTTCAGAAGCGGGGTAGCATAAGCCGGGAGATGTCCGTGTGGTGTGCGAAGATCCTTCACTTGCCCTCCTGTCTCCCATTCCTGGAAGAAAGGCCGAAATCATCCCCTACAGGAGGATACCCACGGAGGAGCCCTCTCTGACCAGAGGTTTGCTATATTGGTCTTAAGAAAGGTATTCACTAGGAATACCACGGGGTTGACCATACACAACCCCCCTAGTCTCCTTATACGGTAAGTAACCTCCCTCTTCACTAGGTTCAGTCTATTCCCCCATAACATTTGGAAGAACACACTGTAGACCCGGGTCCAGAGAGGTTCTGGCAACATGCATACACTGCCCAGATATATCAGTAAAGGGAGCAGGAATGTTTTGATCAGGTTAACTCTTTCCCGGAGGGTCAAAGACCAACCCTTCCACTGATCCACCTTCTGAGCGGCGATCTTAAGCCTGCTGTCCCAGTTTTGTTTGGGGTAATCCCATTGGCCAAATTCAATGCCGAGAACTTTTGCAGATTCCTGGGGCTCTGGAAGGGCGTCCGGGAGATCAAAACTAGGATCTCCCCCTCCCAGCCAGAGACTCTCACACTTATCCTGGTTGATCTTGGACCCGGATGCCTCCGAGTAGCGGTCCACTTCTGACATCACCCCTCACCTCTGTGGGGGGAGTTGGAGCAGCATTGCTGCGACTCCTGGTGGAACGCCTCACCCCCAAATCCTCCGTTGTTCCGGCCGCTTGCTGGCTTCTACTGCTCCCCTGCGGCCTATTCCGAGGAGCAGAAGCCTGAGCCTCGCCTCCCTCACTCATGCCTGGAAACCCACTCCCTCCCTGGGGAGGAGGAAGCAGGCCCCAGGTGGAACAGATGGAAATCCCTGGAGCTCAGGAGACACAGCAGACACACACAGCACAGCTGAAGCACGACCACACCCGCAACTAATTGGTCAGCACTCCAGAGCTGTACTCACTATTCTGCTCGTGAGATCACTGTGTATATACATTACATTACATATCCTGTACTGATCCTGAGTTATATCCTGTATTATACTCCAGAGCTGTACTCACTATTCTGTTGGAGGTGTCACTGTGTACATACATTACATTACTTATCCTGTACTGATCCTGAGTTATATCCTGTATTATACTCCAGAGCTGTATTCATTATTCTGTTGGAGGTGTCACTGTGTACATACATTACATTACTTATCCTGTACTGATCCTGAGATATATGCTGTATTATACTCCAGAGCTGTACTCACTATTCTGTTGGAGGTGTCACATACGCTTAACTTCGCCTTACTATTTCAGTGTGCTCCGCTGACCGCTGCCTGCCAGAGCTGCCACTGACACAAGGAGAGTGAGTGAGCCTGCAGCAAGAACAGATTTGGAGGTATGAAAGTGCTCCTGCCTCAACTATAAGGTAGAAGTGTAACTTTGTTGTAGACCCCTCTGTCCATCCCTGACCCCTCTGTTCTGCTGATGGAATCTATGTGTACAGTCAGTCACTGCACAGTTCACATTCAGCTACGAGGACACAGTCATCTACATATACAGTGATTCCGGGGTCTGTATTATGGTGGGGTCTAATTCTGGGGTCTGTATTATGGTGGGGTCTGATTCTGGGGTCTATATAAGGGGGACTAAGCAAATAACTTAAGGGGAGTTGAGCTAACAAGGGGGAATGAGTAAGTAAAGGGAGATGAATAAGTAAGGTAAGGGGGGCTGGACAAGTAAGGGGGAAGCTGTAAGAGGGGGATGAGCAATAAGGGGGGCTGAGCAAGTAAGGGGGAAGCTGTAAGAGGGGGATAAGCAAATAAGGGGGAAGCTGTAAGAGGGGGATGAGCAAATAAGGGGGGCTGGGCAAGTAAGGGGGAAGCTGTAAGAGGGGGATGAGCAAATAAGGGGGGCTGAGCAAGTAAGGGGGGCTGGGCAAATAAGGGGGGTAGGCTGAGTAAATAAGGGGGATGAGCAAATAAGGGGGGCTGAACAAATAAGGGGGAAGCTGTAAGATCTAACCTTGTGGCGCCTCCCCCCCCCCCCCCATAAACGTACACAAAGAGGAAAAAAAATCTTTGTGACAAATATTTTTTTTTAATGTTTAATCAGTCCCCTGCCCCCTTAATCAGTCCCATGTACCCTTTCACCAGTCCACTGCCCCCCTTAATCAGATGCAGTATAGTTCCCCACATTAGGTGCAGTATAGTTCCCCACATTAGGTGCAGTATAGTTCCTCACATTAGGTGCCATAAATTTCCCCACATTAGGTGCAGTATAGTTCTCCACATTAGGTGCAGTATAGTTCCCCCACATTAGGTGCAGTATAGTTCCCCCACATTAGGTGCAGTATAGTTCCCCCACATTAGGTGCAGTATAGTTCCCTCACATTAGGTGCAGTATAGTTCCCCCACATTAGGTGCAGTATAGTTCTCCACATTAGGTTGGCAGTATAGTTCCCCACATTAGGTAGTAGCAGGTTCCCCACATTAGGTAGTAGCAGGTTCCCCACATTAGGTAGAAGCAGGTTCCCCACATTAGGTAGTAGCAGGTTCCCCACATTAGATAGTAGCAGGTCCCCCCGGACTCACACACACACACACACACACAGACAGACACCCACACATGCACACACGTACAGACACCCACACACACACAGACACCCACACACATAGACACACTTACCTGTCCTGCGCTGTGCTTCTCTCCTGCGTCGGCCTGACGAGTGACGTCACTGACGTCCTCCGGTGCGGGTCTGCGGAGGTACGTCACATGCGCGATGTCCCTCTTCAGACAAAACTGTGCCCTGAAGCAGAATGTGACCCTCCGCATAGGGACACAGTTGAGGGAGGGTAGAGGGAATGGAATGAGAGGGAGCGGCCTGCAAAGTAGAAAACTATCTCCCTGTGCAGAGGGTCCCATTCCGCTACAGGGCACAGTTTTCTTCATTACACCGGCATTTAGTGCTGCGCCCGGAACTGCACGTCGGGCAATACAAATTACATATACCTGGTGCGAGCTGTGGCGCCCGCCCGGTGCCCCTGTTGCTATGGCGCCCTGTGCGGCCGCACAGCTCTCACTCCCCTAAGGCCGGCCCTGTGTGTGGGGCTACTGGAGGCATTGTGTGTGTGTGTGTGTGTGTGTGTGAGGCTGCTGGAGGAACTGTGTGTGTGAGGCTGCTGGGGGCATTGTGTGCATGAGTGAGGCTGCTGAGGACATTGGGGGATATTTATCAAAGGATTTAGACTGGTTTTGACTAAATTTGTCACACAGAAAGTCACAGTCTAAATATGTGCGACTTTTCTGCGACTTTTGCTCTAGAGGATTTTTAGAACATGATGCATGCTAGTCTATTTTAAACGGAAATGCATTGGAAAATGCATTGCTGCTGAATTTATCAAATGCGACTTTTCAGAGACAAGTCGCATCGGCTGAAAGTACGCCGAAATGTCAGACCATGTAGGAGCAGGTTTAAATACAGTCTAAAGCATAGATCTGAAAGTCTGTGCACAGAATTCATCAAGAGCCTTGCGCCTTTTGATAAATTAGGCGCACAATAGACTAGCCTAACCTAGTTTGGTCTATATTGATGCGGGACATAGACAGCTTTGATAAATATCCCCCACTGTGTGTGTGTGTGTGTGTGTGTGTGTGTGTGAGGCTGCTGGGGGCATTGGGGGAGATGTATCATTACATTTAGACCATTTTTCACGTCTACAAATTTTGCAATTGCGCTTTTTTTTGTATAGAGCTGCGGTTTTTTTTGGTGGACAGTTTTCTAAATCACGAGTTTGGTCTACCGTACACCACCTAATCCAGTGGACTGGTATTTATCAATTGCGCAAAAAAAAGTAGATGGTTTTTTTGCGCAATTGCGCTTTTTTTTGCAAGAAAAGTAGTCTAAACCTAAGAGTGCTAGCAAGGACTCGTAGAAAATGGCAGACGGTGGAAGATGCAGGTGGGGGATGCAGGAGCCGTCTCTCAGCACTGCAGTACTACAACTACTCCCATCATGGGACAGAATCTGTCCCATAATGGGAGTAGTTGTAGTATCACAGCGCTGAGAGATGCACATCCCCCGTCTGCGAGACTCTATTGTGACTGTTAGGACTACTACTCCCATCATGGACAGACTCTGTCCATGATGGGAGTTGTAGTCCTGGGGCTGAAGGACAGATCGCAGCAGATCATTCTCCAGAGACCCTCTGCGATCTGCATTTATTAACTTAAAAAGCCGGCGGTACATGCGGCTCCACTGCGCTGCCGCCGGCTCCTGTATGCAGATTCATAATCCCCGCTGCCGGGAGACAGGAGCTCTGATTGGTGGAAAGCTATTCCCCACTATTAGCCAATCAGAGCTCCTGTCTTCTGGCGGGGATTATGAATTGTGACAGGTCTATACAGGGGAGCGAGTGGAGCCGCTTCTACAGTATATAATTGTTATGTTATTTCCCCACCACAGACTAATAGTGACCCCCCTGTAAAGTGAGCGCTGGGACCGCTGTGTGATTGACAGGTCCCCAGCGCAAGTGTCCGGCCCCACTGACCATTACATGTTATAAATCTTTATGATACACACTGCCCGTCCTCCTCTTCATTCTTCTGATACCGGAGACAAGCGGCTTCTGTATCATAGTCTATAGACAGAGCGCTCCCTCCCTGCCTCCACACAGCACAGGGCGGGGTTCAGACAACGGCAGGGGGCGCTCTGACTATAGTGAAAGCAGAAGCCGCGCGACTCCGGTATCAGAAGAATGAAGAGGAGGACGGGCAGTGTGTATCATAAAGATTTATAACATATAAAGGTCAGTGGGGCCGGACCTGTCAATCACACAGCAGTCCCAGAGCTCACTTTACAGGGGGTCACTATTAGTCTGTGGTGGGGAAATAACATAACAATTATATACTGTAGAAGCGGCTCCACTCGCTCCCCTGTATAGACCTGTCACAATTCATAATCCCCACCAGAAGACAGGAGCTCTGATTGGTGTATAGTGGTGAATAGCTTTCCACCAATCAGAGCTCCCCTCTCCCGGCGGCGGGGATTATGAATCGTGACATCTGTATACAGGAGGAGGGGGGGGGGGAGGGGAGTGCAGTGTTGCCGCTTGCTTTTTAAGTTAATAAATGCAGATCGCAGCGGGTCTCTGGAGAATGACCTGCTGCGATCTGTCCTTCAGCCCGAGGACTACAACTCCCATCATGGACAGAGTCTGTCCATGATGGGAGTAGTAGTCCTAACAGTCACAATACAGTTTCGCAGCTGGGGGATGTGTAAGAGCCATCCCTCAGCACTGCGGTACTACAACTACTCCCATCATGGGACACAAAATTTCCCATGATGGGAGTAGTAGTCCAAGGGCAGACTGACGGATCTCAGGGGTCTCACTCTTGAGACCCCTTGCAACTTCTCCGCCCCTGCCCCCTAGTGATGACATCATTAGGGGGCGGAGCTTCACAGTCCAGGCCTGAAGCCAGGGTGGTAAGTATGGCTCTGTTCTCATTATGCGTTTTGCATAATGGGAACAGAGCCTTTTTGGCAGTGTGTTCCCAAACAGGGAGACTCCAGCTGTTGTTTACCTACAGCCCCCATGATGGGAGTTGTAGTTTAGCAACAATTGGAGGCTCCCTCTTTAGGAACACACTGCATTATGTGCGCTCTACCCAGGGGAGAGCGCCAAAAATGTACTGACCCATTTTTCGTGTTTTTATTTTCTTGTCATTTCAGATAAGTGAATGCAGAGGACTACCTGAGATTCGGTGGAGTGTGACGATGACTAGCATTTTTTTAATGTCAATAAAAGGGTTAACGAGGGCTGTGGGGGAGTGTTTTTTGAACCCCTTAAGGACTCAGCCCATTTTGGCCTTAAGGACTCAGACAATTAAATTTTTACGTTTTCATTTTTTCCTCCTCGCCTTCTAAAAATCATAGCTCTTTTATATTTTCATCCACAGACTAGTATGAGGGCTTGTTTTTTGCATGACCAGTTGTCCTTTGTAATGACATCACTCATTATATCATAAAATGTATGGCGCAACCAAAAAACACTATTTTTGTGGGGAAATTAAAACGAAAAACGCAATTTTGCTAATTTTGGAAGGTTTCGTTTTCACGCCGTACAATTTATGGTAAAAATGACATGTGTTCTTTATTCTGAGGGTCAATACAATTAAAATGATACCCATTATTATATACTTTTATATTATTGTTGCGCTTAAAAAAAATCACAAACTTTTTAACCAAATTAGTACGTTTATAATCCCTTTATTTTGATGACCTATAACTTTTTTATTTTTCCGTATAAGCGGCAGTATGGGGGCTCATATTTTGCGCCATGATCTGTACTTTTTTTTGATACCACATTTGCATATAAAAAACTTTTAATACATTTTTTATAATTTTTTTTTTTTATAAAATGTATTAAAAAAGTAGGAATTTTGGACTTTTTTATTTTTTTTCGTTCACGCCGTTAACCGTACGGGATCATTAACATTTTATTTTAATAGTTCGTAACTTTACGCACGCGGCAATACCAAATATGTTTTTTTACGCTTTTTGGGGGTAAAATAGGAAAAAACTGACGTTTTACTTTTTTTATTGGGGGAGGGGATTTTTCACTTTTTTTTTACTTTTACTTTTACATTTTTTTACATTTTTTTTTACACTTGAATAGTCCCCATAGGGGACTATTCATAGCAATACCATGATTGCTAATACTGATCTGTTCTATGTATAGGACATATGTCACGATCCCGGCTGGTAGGAGGTGGATCCTCTGTGCCAGAGAGGGATTGGCGAGACCGTGCTAGTGGACCGGTTCTAAGTCACTACTGGTTTTCACCAGAGCCCGCCGCAAAGCGGGATGGTCTTGCTGCGGCGGTAGTGACCAGGTCGTATCCACTAGCAACGGCTCAACCTCTCTGACTGCTGAAGATAGGCGCGGTACAAGGGAGTAGGCAGAAGCAAGGTCGGACGTAGCAGAAGGTCGGGGCAGGCAGCAAGGATCGTAGTCAGGGGCAACGGCAGGAGGTCAGGAACACGGGCTAGGAACAAACAAGGGAACGCTTTCACTAGGCACAAGGGCATCAAGATCCGGCAAGGGAGTGCAGGGGAAGTGAGGTATAAGTAGGGAGTGCACAGGTGGAAACTAATCAAGGTAATTAGGAAGATTGGACCAGGCACCATCATAGGTGCACTGGCCCTTTAAATCGCAGAGACCCGGCGCGCGCGCGCCCTAGGGAGCGGGGCCGCGCGCGCCGGGACAGGACCGACGGAGAGCGAGTCAGGTACGGGGACCGGGGTGCGCATCGCGAGCGGGCGCCACCCGCATCGCGAATCGCATCCCGGCTGGAGGCGGTACCGCAGTGCACCCGGTCAGGAGATCTGACCGGGGCGCTGCAGCAACGAGGATGAGGCGAGCGCTCCGGGGAGGAACGGGGACCCGGAGCGCTCGGCGTAACAGTACCCCCCCCCTTGGGTCTCCCCCTCTTCTTGGGTCCAAAGAACCTGAGGAACAAAAACTCAACTCTTTCGTGAAGAGGTCCGATGCACATTAGGAGGGGCTCTGTGCGGTAACGCACGGCACAGTCCAAACTTTCATTGTTAACACAATTGCTGTAGAGGGGTCTGGCGAGACTGGTCACAGGGACGTTGAACCTGTTGATAAGAGAGGCCAAAAAAAAATTTCCTGCAGATCCGGAATCCAAGAAGGCCATAGTAGAGAAGGAGAAGGCAGAGGCAGATATCCGCACAGGCACAGTAAGGCGTGGAGAAGCAGAGTTGACATCAAGAACTGTGTCACCTTTGTGCGGAGTCAGCGTACGTCTTTCCAGGCGGGGAGGACGGATAGGACAATCCTTCAGGAAGTGTTCGGTACTGGCATAGTACAGGCAAAGATTCTCCATGCGGCGTCGTGACCTCTCTTGAGGTGTCAAGCGAGACCGGTCAACTTGCATAGCCTCCACGGCGGGAGGCACAGGAACGGTTTGCAGAGGACCAGAGGAGAGAGGAGCCGGGGAGAAAAAATGCCTTGTGCGAACAAAGTCCATATCCAGGTGGAGCTCCAGACGCCATCCGGAAAAACGCATGTCAATGCGAGTGGCAAGATGAATGAGTTCATGTAGGTTAGCAGGAGTTTCTCGTGCGGCCAGAACATCTTTAATGTTGCTGGATAGGCCTTTTTTAAAGGTCGCGCAGAGAGCCTCACTATTCCAGGACAACTCGGAAGCAAGAGCACGGAACTGAATGGCGTATTCGCCAACGGAAGAAACACCCTGGGCCAGGTTCAGCAGGGCAGTCTCGGCAGAAGAAGCTCGGGCAGGCTCCTCGAAGATACCACGGGCCTCAGCGAAGAAGGACTGGACTGTGGCTGTGGCAGGATCATTGCGGTCCCAGAGTGGTGTGGCCCCAGACAAGGCCTTTCCAGAAAGGAGACCACGGCAGAGTCCAGAGTCCTCATCAAATTTGTCCGGCAGGGACAAGCAGGGGTTAGGAGCGGCCGGTTGCTGCGGAGGAGTTGCAGGAGCCGGCGGAGGAGATGGTTGTTGTAGCTGCTGTGTCTGTGGCAGCAGCTGCTGTATCTGTGACTGAAGTTGCAGTGTCACGGTGGTCAAGTATGCCAGCTGGTGATTTCGCTGGGCAATCCGTTGGGCTTGCTGGGCAATCTGTTGGGCTTGCTGGGCAATCACCGTGGTGAGGTCGGCGACAACTGGCAGAGGAACTTCAGCGGGATCCATGGCCGGATCTACTGTCAACGGCTCAACCTCTCTGACTGCTGAAGATAGGCGCGGTACAAGGGAGTAGGCAGAAGCAAGGTCGGACGTAGCAGAAGGTCGGGGCAGGCAGCAAGGATCGTAGTCAGGGGCAACGGCAGGAGGTCAGGAACACGGGCTAGGAACAAACAAGGGAACGCTTTCACTAGGCACAAGGGCATCAAGATCCGGCAAGGGAGTGCAGGGGAAGTGAGGTATAAGTAGGGAGTGCACAGGTGGAAACTAATCAAGGTAATTAGGAAGATTGGACCAGGCACCATCATAGGTGCACTGGCCCTTTAAATCGCAGAGACCTGGCGCGCGCGCGCCCTAGGGAGCGGGGCCGCGCGCGCCGGGACAGGACCGACGGAGAGCGAGTCAGGTACGGGGACCGGGGTGCGCATCGCGAGCGGGCGCCACCCGCATCGCGAATCGCATCCCGGCTGGAGGCGGTACCGCAGTGCACCCGGTCAGGAGATCTGACCGGGGCGCTGCAGCAACGAGGATGAGGCGAGCGCTCCGGGGAGGAACGGGGACCCGGAGCGCTCGGCGTAACAACATAGAACAGATCAGTATTATCGGTCATCTCCTGCTCTGGTCTGCTCGATCACAGACCAGAGCAGGAGACGCCGGGAGCCGCACGGAGGAAGGAGAGGGGACCTCCGTGCGGCGTTATGAATGATCGGATCCCCGCAGCAGCGCTGCGGGCGATCCGATCGTTCATTTAAATCGCGAACTGCCGCAGATGCCGGGATCTGTATTGATCCCGGCACCTGAGGGGTTAATGGCGGACGCCCGCGAGATCGCGGGCGTCGGCCATTGCCGGCGGGTCCCTGGCTGCGATCAGCAGCCAGGATCAGCCACTTGACACGGGCATCGCTCCGATGCCCGCGGTTATGCTTAGGACGTAAATGTACGTCCTGCTGCGTTAAGTACCACCGCACCAGGACGTACATTTACGTCCTGCGTCCTTAAGGGGTTAAATCCATTTTTTATTTCATGTGTTGTGTTTTTATAATTGAAATTTCAGGCTTAGTAGTGGAAGCCGTCTTGTAGACGGAATCTATTACTAAGCTGGGCTTAGCGTTAGCCCCGAAAACAGCTAGAGCTAACCCCCAATTATTACCCCGGTACTCACCGCCACAGGGGTGCCAGGAAGAGCTGTTACCAACACGCCCGGAGCATCAAAAATAGCGCTCCTTGGCTTAGGCGGTAACAGGCTGGGGTTATTTAGGCTGGGGAGGGCCAGTAACAATGGTCCTCGCCCATCCTGGTAATGTCAGGCTGTTGCTTATTGGTTGGTGTCTGATTGACACTGAAAATATGGGGAAGCCTATGTGTTGTTGTTTTTTTGTAATAAAAAAAAGTGTGTGGTTCCCCATATTTTCAGTGTCAGTCAGATACCAACCAATCAGCAACAGCCTGACGTTACCAGGGTGGGCGAGGACCATTGTTACTGGCTCTCCCCAACCTAAATAACCCCAGCCAGGAGCGCTATTTTTGACACTCCAGGCCTGTTGGTACTGGCTCTTCCCGGCAACCCTGTGGCGGTGGGTAACGGGGTAATAATTGGGGGTTAGCGCTAGCTGTTTTTGTGGCTAACGCTAAGCCCGGCATTGAAAAAAAAATGTATTTAAAAAAAAAAAAAAACACTCCCCACACAGCCCTCATTAAACCTTTTATTGACATTAAGAAAAAGCTGGTCATCATCGCAATACACTGAATCTGACGTAGTCCTCCCCATTCACGTATCTGAAATGAGAAAAAAAAAAAGGTTAGGACATCATTTGCGATCTCACCTGGTGAGTGCGCCCATACTGCAGTGTGTAACAGGGAGCCTCCAATTGTTCTTGTCTGCCTACTGTATCCTGTATATACAGTCATCTATAGATGGCTGTATATACAGGAGAGCGCACAAAGATTTAACTCAGAGCTGTAGTGTGGGTTAACTCTTTCCTTGCTGGGCTCCTGTATAGTATACATGGATACACTATGCCCCCTGTATACTATACAGCGGACGGAGGTAAGTAGTGATGCTCTGCACTCTGTATATGTATATGCTATACATCACTCCTTACCTCCTTACACTCCGTGGGGCGGTCGATCTGCATCCGACTCATGGAGTAGTACCTGCAGTGAAAAAAATGCACACAGGGTACAAAAATGTTTGTTTCCGCACACCAGCAAAAATGCAAGAAAAAACACAAGGGGGAGATTAATCAAAACCTATGTAGAGGAAGAGCGGTGCAGTTGCCCATAGCAACCTATCAGATTGCTCCTTTCATTTTTGTAAAGAAGCAATCTGATTGGTTGCCATGGGCAACTGCACTACTCTTCCTCTGTACAGTTTTTGATAAATCTCCCCCAAGAAAAATTACCAAAATGCAGGAAAAGCTGGGACCGTTTTTCAGGCGTTTTTGCTGGTGGACAAAAAAAAAACCTCAGTGGAATCCTGAAAAACAATAGAACAAAAGCCCAGCGTCCAGGATACACTACTTTTCCTGTGAGGTGTAGAACAGGTCTACAAATAGAACTTTGTGGAGATTTAGACCATTGCACGAAATTTATCATGGGGCTTGCACAAGTTTGATAAATTTGGAGAAATTGCTCCAAATTTAGACCAACCAAAATGATCTACAAAAAACGTCTACCAATAACAACATTGATACATCTCCCCCATTGTGTGCATGTGTGAGGCACTGTGGGGGAGATGTATCAATGTTGTTGTTGGTAGACGTTTTTTGTAGATCATTTTGGTTGGTCTAAATTTGGAGCAATTTCTCCAAATTTATCAAACTTGTGCAAGCCCCATGATACATTTCGTGCAATGGTCTAAATCTCCACAAAGTTCTATTTGTAGACCTGTTCTACACCTCACAGGAAAAGTGGTGTATCCTGGACGCTGGGCTTTTGTTCTATTGTTTTTCAGGATTCCACTGAGGTTTTTTTTTGTCCACCAGCAAAAACGCCTGAAACACGGTCCCAGCTTTTCCTGCATTTTGGTTATTTTTCTTGGGGGAGATTTATCAAAAACTGTACAGAGGAAGAGTAGTGCAGTTGCCCATGGCAACCAATCAGATTGCTTCTTTACAAAAATGAAAGGAGCAATCTGATAGGTTGCTATGGGCAACTGCACCGCTCTTCCTCTACATAGGTTTTGATTAATCTCTCCGCTTGTGTTTTTTCTTGCATTTTTGCTGGTGTGCGGAAACATTTTTGTACCACACCCCTACCCCTTAATTCCCTGGTTGAACTTGATGGACATATGTCTTTTTTCGACCGTACTAACTATGTAACTATGTAACTATGTACCCTGTGTGCATTTTTTTCACTGCAGGTACTACTCCATGGGTCGGATGCAGAGCGCCCGCCCTACGGAGTGTAAGGAGTAATGTATAGCATATACATATACAGGGTGCAGAGCATCACCACTTACCTCCGCCCGCTGTATAGTATACAGGGGGCATAGTGTATCCATGTATACTATACAGGAGCCCAGCAAGGAAAGAGTTAACCCACACTGCAGCTCTGAGTTAAATCTTTGCGCGCTCTCCTGTATATACAGCCATCTATAGATGACTGTATATACAGGATACAGTAGGCAGACAAGAACAATTGGAGGCTCCCTGTTACACACTGCAGTATGGGCGCACTCCCCAGGTGAGATCGCAAATGATGTCCTCAACTTTTTTTTTTCTCATTTCAGATACGTGAATGGGGAGGACTACGTCAGATTCAGTGTATTGCGATGATGACCAGCTTTTTTTTAATGTCAATAAAAGGTTTAATGAGGGCTGTGTGGGGAGTGTTTTTTTTTTAAATAAATTTTTTTTTCAATGCCAGGCTTAGCGTTAGCCACAAAAACAGCTAGCGCTAACCCCCAATTATTACCCCGTTACCCACCGCCACAGGGTTGCCGGGAACAGCCAGTACCAACAGGCCTGGAGTGTCAAAAATAGCGCTCCTGGCTGGGGTTATTTAGGTTGGGGAGAGCCAGTAACAATGGTCCTCGCCCACCCTGGTAATGTCAGGCTGTTGCTGATTGGTTGGTGTCTGACTGACACTGAAAATATGGGGAACCACACATTTTTTTTTATTACAAAAAAAACAACACATAGGGTTCCCCATATTTTCAGTGTCAGTCAGACACCAACCAATCAGCAACCGCCTGACATTACCAGGATAGGCGAGGACCATTGTTACTGGCCCTCCCCAGCCTAAATAACCCCAGCCTGTTACCGCCTAGGCCAAGGAGCGCTATTTTTGATGCTCTGGGCCTGTTGGTACCAGCTCTTCCCGGCACCCCTGTGGCGGTGAGTACTGGGGTAATAATTGGGGGTTAGCGCTAGCTAAGCCCAGCTTAGTAATAGATTCTGTCTACAAGACGGCTTCCACTACTAAGCCTGAAATTTCAATTATAAAAAACACAACACATGAAATAAAAAATGTATTTAAAAAAACACTCCCCCACAGCCCTCGTTAACCCTTTTATTGACATTAAAAAATGCTAGTCATCATCACACTACACCGAATCTCAGGTAGTCCTCTGCATTCACTTTTCTGAAATGACAAGAAAATAAAAACACGAAAAATGGGTCAGTACATTTTTGGCACTCACCCCTGGGGAGAGCGCACATCATGCAGTGTGTTCCTAAAGAGGGAGCCTCCAATTGTTGCTAAACTACAAGTCCCATCATGGGGGCTGTAGTTAACCAACAGCTGGAGTCTGCCTGTTTGGGAACACACAGCCAGAAAGGCTCTGTTCCCATTATGCAAAATGCATAATGTGAACAGAGATCTGTCCCTCTGCACTTGGACTACTACTCCTATCATGGGACAAAGTCTGTCCCATGATGGGAGTAGTTGTAGAACCACAGCACTGCTGAGGGATGGCACTTACAAATCCCCCGACTGTGGGACTTTTAGGACTACTACTCCCATCATGGACAAACTCTGCCCATGATGGGAGTTATAGTCCAGGGGCTGAGGTGCAGATCGCACATGAGCATCATGGGGGCTGTAGGTAAACAACAGCTGGAGTCTCCCTGTTTGGGAACACACTGCAAAACGCATAATGAGAACAGAGCCATACTTACCACCCTGGCTTCAGGCCTGGACTGTGAAGCTCCGCCCCCTAATGATGTCATCACTAGGGGGCAGGGGCGGAGAAGTTGCAAGGGGTCTCAAGAGTGAGACCCCTGAGATCTGTCAGTCTGCCCTTGGACTACTACTCCCATCATGGGAAATTTTGTGTCCCATGATGGGAGTAGTTGTAGTACTGCAGTGCTGAGGGATGGCTCTTACACATCCCCCAGCTGTGAAACTGTATTGTGACTGTTAGGACTACTACTCCCATCATGGACAGACTCTGTCCATGATGGGAGTTGTAGTCCTTGGGCTGAAGGACAGATCGCAGCAGGTCATTCTCCAGAGACCCGCTGCGATCTGCATTTATTAACTTAAAAAGCCGGCGGCAACACTGCACTCCCCGCCGCCTCCTGTATACAGATGTCACGATTCATAATCCCCGCCGCCGGGAGACCGGAGCTCTGATTGGTGGAAAGCTATTCACCACTTTACACCAATCAGAGCTCCTGTCTTCTGGCGGGGATTATGAATTGTGACAGGTCTATACAGGGGAGCGAGTGGAGCCGCTTCTACAGTATATAATTGTTATGTGTATTTCCCCCCCCCCCCCAGACTAATACTGACCCCTTCTATAGTGAGCGCTGGGACCACTGTGTGATTGACAGCTCCCCAGCGCAAGTGTCCGGCCCCACTGACCTTTATATGTTATAAATCTTTATGATACACACTGCCCGTCCTCCTCTTCATTCTTCTGATACCGGAGACGCGCGGCTTCTGCTTTCACTATAGTCAGAGCGCCCCCTGCCGTTGTCTGGTCACAGCCCTGTGCAGTGTGGAGGCAGGGAGGGGGCGCTCTGTCTATAGACTATGATACAAGCCGCTCGTCTCCGGCATCAGAAGAATGAAGAGGAGGACGGGCAGTGTGTATCATAAAGATTTATAACATATAAAGGTCAGTGGGGCCGGACACTAGCGCTGGGGACCTGTCAATCACACAGTGGTCCCAGCGCTCACTATAGAAGGGGTCAGTATTAGTCTGGGGGGGGGGGTACAGTACACATCAATTATATACTGTAGAAGCGGCTCCACTCGCTCCCCTGTATAGACCTGTCAATCACACAGCGGTCCCAGCGCTCACTATAGAAGGGGTCAGTATTAGTCTGGGGGGGGGGGGGGGTACAGTACACATAACAATTATATACAGTACTGTAGAAGCGGCTCCACTCGCTCCCCTGTATAGACCTGTCACAATTCATAATCCCCGCCAGAAGACAGGAGCTCTGATTGGCTAATAGGGGTGAATAGCTTTCCACCAATCAGAGCTCCCCTCTCCCGAAGGCGGGGATTATGAATCGTGACATCTGCATACGGGAGCCGGCGGTAGCGCAGTGGAGCCGCATGTACCGCCGGCTTTTTAAGTTAATAAATGCAGATCGCAGCGGGTCTCTGGAGAATGACCTGCTGCGATCTGTCCTTCAGCCCCAGGACTACAACTCCCATCATGGACAGAGTCTGTCCATGATTGGAGTAGTAGTCCTAACAGTCACAATAGAGTCCCGCAGACGGGGGATGTGCGTCTCTCAGCGCTCCGGTACTACAACTACTCCCATTATGGGACAGATTCTGATGGGAGTAGTTGTAGTACTGCAGTGCTGAGAGACGGCACCTGCATCCCCCACCTGCATCTTCCACCGTCTGCCATTTTCTACGAGTCCTTGCTAGCACTCTTAGGTTTAGACTACTTTTCTTGCAAAAAAGCGCAATTGCGCAAAAAAAAACATCTACTGTTTTTTTGCGCAATTGATAAATACCAGTCCACTGGATTAGGTGGTGTACTGTAGACCAAACTGGTGACAACTTTAGAAAACTGTCCACCAAAAAAAACGCAGCTCTATGCAAAAAAAGCGCAATTGCGCAAAATTTGTAGACGTGAAAAATGGTCTAAATGCAATGATACATTTCCCCCTGTGTGTGTGCATGTGTGTGGGAGTGAGGCTGCTGGGGGCATTGTGTGTGTGTGAGGCTGCTGGAGGCTTTGTTTGTGCGTGTGTGTGTGAGGCTGCTGGGGGCATTGTGTGTGTGAGGCTGCTGGGGGCATTGTGTGTGTGTGTGAGGCTGCTGAAGGCATTGTGTGTGGGTGAGGCTTCTGGGGGAATTGTGTATGTGAGGCTGCTGGAGGCATTGTGTGTGTGTGTGGCTGCTGGGGGGCATTGTGTGTGTGTGTGTGTTTGTGTGTGTGTGTGTGTGTGTGTGTGAGAGAGAGAGAAGCTGCTGGGGCATTGTGTGAGTGTGTGTGTGAGGCTGCTTGGGGCATTGTGTGTGTGAGGCTGCTGGGGGCATTGTGTGTGTGTGAAGCTGCCAGAGGCATTGTGTGTGTGTGTGTGTGTAAGGCTGCTGGGGGCATTGTGTGTGTGAGGATATGGGGGCATTGTGTGTGTGTGTGTTTGAGGCTGCTGGGGCATTGTGTGTGCATGTGTGTGTGTGAGGCTGCTGGAGGCACTGTGTGTGTGTGTGTGTATGAGGCTCCTGGGGGCATTGTGTGCATGAGTGAGGCTGCTGAGGACATTGTGTGCATGTGTGAGGCTGCTGGAGGCTCTGTGTGTGTGTGTGTGTGTGTGTGTGTGTGTGAGGCTGTTGGGGGCATTGTGTGTGTGAGACTGCTGGATGCACTGTGTGGGGGCATTGTGTGTGTGAGGCTGCTGGATGCACTGTGTGTGTGTGTGTGAGGCTGCTGGGGGCATTGTGTGCATGAGTGAGGCTGCTGGCGGCATTGTGTGCATGTGTGAGGCTGCTGGGGGCATTGTGTGCATGTGTGAGGCACTGTGTGTGAGTGAGGCTGCTGGGGGCATTGTGTGTGTGAGGCTGCTGGAGGCATTGTGTGTGCATGTGTGTGTGAGGCTGCTGGAGGCATTGTGTGTGTGAGGCTGCTGGGGGCATTGTGTGTGTGTGTGTGTGAGGCTGCTGTGGGAATTTTGTATGTGAGGCTGTTGGAGGCATTATGTGTGTGTGTGTGTGTGAGAGGCTGCTGGGGAGCATTGTGTGTGTGTGTGTTTGTGAGAGAAAGAGCATCTGCTGTGGGGCATTGTGTGAGTGTGTGTGAGGCTGCTGGGGTTATTGTGTGTGTTAGGCTTCTGGGGGCATTGTGTGTGTGTGAGGCTGCTGAGGGCATTGTGTGTGTGGGAGGCTGCTGGAGGCATTGTGTCTGTGTGTGTGAGGCTGCTGGAGGCATTGTGTGTGTGAGCCTGCTGGAGGCATTGTGTGGGTGTGTGTGTGTGAGGCTGCTGGGGGCATTGTGTGTGTGTGAGCCTGCTGGAGGCATTGTTTGTGTGTGTGTGAGGCTATGGGGGCATTGTGTGTGTGTGTGAGGCTGCTGGGGGCATTGTGTGTGTGAGGCTGCTGGGGGCATTGTGTGTGTGTGTGTGTGTGTGAGGCTGCTGGGGCAAAGTGTGTGAGGCTGCTGGGGGCAGTGTGTGTGTGTGTGTGTGTGTGTGTGAGGCTGCTGGGGGCATTGCGTGTGTGTGTGAGGCTATGGGGGCATTGTGTGTGTGTGTGTGTGAGGCTGCTGGAGGCATTGTGTTTGTGTGTGTGTGTGAGGCTGCTGGGGGCATTGCGTGTGTGTGTGTGTGTGTGTGTGTGAGGCTATGGGGGCATTGTGTGTGTGTGTGAGGCTTCTAGGGCATTGTGTGTGCGTGTGTGTGAGGCTGCTGGAGGCACTGTGTATGTGTGTATGAGGCTGTTAGGGGAATTGTGTGTGTGAGGCTGCTGGATGCACTGTGTGTGTGTGTGTGGGAGGGTGCTGGGGGCATTGTGTGTGTGTGTGTGTGAGCCTGCTGGGGGCATTGTGTGTGTGTGTGTGTGAGCCTGCTGGAGGCATTGTGTGTGTGTGTGTGTGTGTGTGAGGCTGCTGGAGGCATTGTGTGTGTGTGTGAGGCTGCTGGGGGCATTGTGTATGTGGGAGGCTGCTGGAGGCATTGTGTCTGTGTGTGTGAGGCTGCTGGGGGCATTGTGTGTGAGCCTGCTGGAGGCATTGTGTGTGTGTGTGTGTGTGTGAGGCTGCTGGGGGCATTGTGTATGTGGGAGGCTGCTGGAGGCATTGTGTCTGTGTGTATGAGGCTGCTGGGGGCATTGTGTGTGTGAGCCTGCTGGAGGCATTGTGTGTGTGTGTGTGTGTGTGTGTGTGTGTGAGGCTGCTGGGGGCATTGTGTATGTGGGAGGCTGCTGGAGGCATTGTGTCTGTGTGTGTGAGGCTGCTGGGGGCATTGTGTATGTGGGAGGCTGCTGGAGGCATTGTGTGTGTGTGTGTGTGTGTGTGTGAGGCTGCTGGGGGCATTGTGTATGTGGGAGGCTGCTGGAGGCATTGTGTCTGTGTGTGTGAGGCTGCTGGGGGCATTGTGTGTGTGAGCCTGCTGGAGGCATTGTTTGTGTGTGTGAGGCTGCTGGGGGCATTGTGTATGTGGGAGGCTGCTGGAGGCATTGTGTCTGTGCGTGTGAGCCTGCTGGGGGCATTGTGTGTGTATGTGAGGCTGCTGGAGGCATTGTGTGTGTGTGTGTGAGGCTGCTGGGGGCATTGTGTGTGTGAGCCTGCTGGAGGCAGTGTGTGTGTGTGTGTGTGTGTGTGTGTGTGAGGCTGCTGGGGGCATTGTGTATGTGGGAGGCTGCTGGAGGCATTGTGTCTGTGTGTGTGAGGCTGCTGGGGGTATTGTATGTGTGTGAGGCTGCTGGAGGCATTGTGTGTGTGTGTGTGCGGCTGCTGGAGGCATTGTGTGTGTGTGTGTGTGAGGCTGCTGGAGGCATTGTGTCTGTGTGTGTGAGGCTGCTGGGGGCATTGTGTGTGTGTGAGCCTGCTGGAGGCATTGTGTGTGTGTGTGTGTGTGTGAGGCTGCTGGAGGCATTGTGTGTGTGTGAGGCTGCTGGAGGCATTGTGTGTGTGTGTGTGTGAGGCTGCTGGGGGCATTGTGTATGTGGGAGGCTGCTGGAGGCATTGTGTCTTTGTATGTGAGCCTGCTGGAGGCATTGTGTGTGTGTGAGGCTGTTGGAGGCATTGTGTGTGTGTGTGTGAGGCTGCTGGGGGCATTGTGTATGTGGGAGGCTGCTGGAGGCATTGTGTCTGTGTGTGTGAGGCTGCTGGGGGCATTGTGTATGTGGGAGGCTGCTGGAGGCATTGTGTCTGTGTGTGTGAGGCTGCTGGGGGCATCGTGTGTGTGAGCCTGCTGGAGGCATTGTGTGTGTGTGTGTGTGTGTGAGGCTGCTGGGGGCATTGTGTATGTGGGAGGCTGCTGGAGGCATTGTGTCTGTGTGTGTGAGTCTGCTGGGGGCATTGTGTGTGTGAGCCTGCTGAGGGCATTGTGTGTGTGTGAGCCTGCTGGAGGCATTGTATCTGTGTGTGTGAGGCTGCTGGGGGCATCGTGTGTGTGAGCCTGCTGGAGGCATTGTGTGTGTGTGTGTGTGTGAGGCTGCTGGGGGCATTCTGTATGTGGGAGGCTGCTGGAGGCATTGTGTCTGTGTGTGTGAGGCTGCTGGGGGCATTGTGTGTGTGAGCCTGCTTGAGGCATTGTGTGTGTGTGTGAGGCTGCTGGGGGCATTGTGTATGTGGGAGGCTGCTGGAGGCATTGTGTGTGTGTGTGAGGCTGCTGGGGGCATTGTGTGTGTGTGTGAGGCTGCTGGGGGCATTGTGTGTGTGTGTGAGGCTGCTGGAGGCATCGTGTGTGTGTGTGTGAGGCTGCTGGAGGCATATTGTGTGTGTGTGTGTGTGTGTGTGTGAGGCTGCTGGGGGCATTGTGTATGTGGGAGGCTGCTGGAGGCATTGTGTCTGTGTGTGAGGCTGCTGGAGGCATTGTGTGTGTGTGTGTGAGGCTGCTGGAGGCATTGTGTCTGTGTGTGAGGCTGCTGGAGGCATTGTGTGTGTGGGAGGCTGCTGGAGGCATTGTGTCTGTGTGTGTGAGGCTGCTTGAGGCAGGTCATCGTTGCAGTCCACCGAATCTGACGTAGTCCCCCGCATTCACGTATCTGAAATGAGAAGAAATGAAAAACAAGAAATATGGGTTAGTACTTTTTTTTTTTTGTTGCTGTCCCCTTGGAAGAGCGCACATAATGCAGTGTGTTCCTAAACAGGGAGCCTCCAATTGTTGCTAAACTACAAGTCCCATCATGGGGGCTGTAGTTAACCAACAGCTGGAGTCTGCCTGTTTGGGAACACACAGCCAGAAAGGCTCTGTTCCCATTATGCAAAATGCATAATGTGAACAGAGATCTGTCCCTCTGCACTTGGACTACTACTCCTATCATGGGACAGAGTCTGTCCCATGATGGGAGTAGTTGTAGAACCACAGCACTGCTGAGGGATGGCACTTACAAATCCCCCGACTGTGGGACTTTTAGGACTACTACTCCCATCATGGACAGACTCTGCCCATGATGGGAGTTATAGTCCAGGGGCTGAGGTGCAGATCGCACTGAGTCATCTGCATTTAAGTTAACAAGCCAGCGGTACATGCAGCTACATCGCGCTGCCTGCGGCTTCTACATACACTGACATAATTCATAATCCCCGGGAGAGGGGAGCTCTGATTGGTCAATAGCTGTTCTCCAATCAGAGCTCCCGTGTTCCGGCGGCGATTATGAACTATTACATTGTATATAATGAGCCGTTGGGGAGCGCGATGTAGAAGCATGTAAGGCCGGTAATTTAGTTAATAAATGCGATCCGCATTTGAGTTAAAATTCCGGGCGGTACATGCAGCTACGATGCGCTGCCTGCGGGCTCCTGTATACACTGATATAATTCATAATCTCTGAAAGGTATTGCTGAATAATCTACTCAGTACCCCTGGTACTAGGTCCAATTTGGCTTAAAGCTTGTACTGGCCAGGAGAGCGTCTTGTCAGGTGTGGAACAAAATACATGCACACAGGATACCGTCTAAGTACGCTCTGTTTTACTATTTGCCAACGTTCATATATATATACCATGTTGCTTAATAGTTACAAGTCAGCAGAACACAAGAACAGGATGTACGTGCACAACAGTTAGGAATCAGCAGTTGAGAAAACGAGAAGTACGATACGAGCCTTGCGGTTACAAACGGCAGAATTAAGATATATCATACAAGATTACAGAATTAAGATATACATCATACAAGATTACAGAATTATGATACACATCATACAAGATTACAGATCTGTATTATTCTATCAAGACTCTTGTACCCTTCAATCCACTCTTAAAACCAGTTGTCACTTTAGACAACTTGGTTTTTCTTGTATTCTATTTTCTTTTGAAAAGTCTTTATGTAGGCAGTATAGCCTTCTGCTGAGTGACGGTGAAGTAGAGGGACTTGGGTGTCTGATGAGGTGGAGAGGAGGATTTTAGTATCTGCAGCAGGTCTTGGCTTGCAGCGTTTCATACATAAGAAAATAAGTTTTATTGATACATATACTATAAGGGCAATGACAGTAATGTGTATTATGAGCTGCAGAACGCATCCTCCTACGCCCTTGAGCCAGGTAGCGGGATTCAATATTGAAAAGGTATCCCCCCACCACTTATCCCTGTTGATTTCATTGTCTTTGGCATATTTGTCCCTCAATTTTTGTATGTTCTCAAGCTGGTGGTGCATCTGAATTGTTCCTGAAGTGTCTATGTAATGGCAACAAGTAGGACCTATGATTTGACACATCCCTCCTTGAGCTGCTGTGAGATAGTCCAAGACTATTGCGTGTTGGTTAGTCACTATCATCAGTTGATTTTGCACGGACACAGAGGTATTAGTAATTTCTAAAATGTCATATATTTGGTCGTCGAGGTAGTTAGTGGCTTCGACTAACTTATCCCATATTTGCATCACCATTGGATATATAAAAATGGTGCTAAAAAGCTTGTTGGTTATTCCCATTTGTACAACATGTGGCCTACCGTTTTCCCTTTCTTTGTTATCTGCTGCTCTTCGGTATAACATATGTTTAGGAGCTGCTCTCATGTCAATGTCGTCGTTGGATATGACAAAGGTGGAGGGGGTAAGTCTAGCTAGGGTGCATGTGCCTTTGACCCCTACCGGCAACCACTTGTAGGCTTCCCTACCACATACCCAATAGATGTCTCGTGGGAGCTCCCAGAAAGAGGAATGTTGATTGATAAGTTATTAACTATGTCAATGAGTCTAGAGGCATTTGTTAAGTAACACCAGGAAGGTATCTGCCCTAATCTACCGCAGTAGCCCACATCTGGGTTATTACATGTTGGTTCAGTAAGTTGGTATTCTAACGTGTCATTGCATGGTTGGTGTCCTGTTATATTATAGCAGTCTACGTCTTGAGTAGCCTGAGTAAAGAGGGTGTTATTTGGCCACCTTGGGTCATGTAAGTACCTTTCTATCTGGCTGGGTTTAAGAAGATCAGTACTTGCGGATGTCCTGTTAAAACTAACTTTCATTCCTTCTGTGGGGATTGCTCCTAGGTCTAGTATATGTGTGACCACTCGAGTTACCCAGGAACCCCCTTTGAAAACCAACATTTGGTGTGGTCCTGGGCCTGGGCTGCTTAAGTTTCCCTGCCACCATGGCTGCCCCACCCATCCTACTATAGGAATACCCACTGAGGTGTTCCAGTTCTTTGCATATCGTGTCTCGTCAAGCATGTCAAGACAGTCTCCCTGAAATAATTCATATGAGGGCACAGGGATAGCAAAGTAGGGCATGCTTTGGGCAGACACAGGGGCATGGGTGCATATCCAACAATCCTTCGCAGTGAGGTTTTGTGCTAACATTATATGGTGTTTCAGGAACTTATCGTTTGGGTGTCTCTCTAATTCATTCTGTAGAGTCACCGTGGGGTGAATCAAAGTCAATAAAGTCATTAATGCAAACATCAGGAGACTTAGTTTCTTCAACCATCTGCCAGAACAAGGCCAGGGCATCAGCGGGTACATCTTTCGGTAGGCTTTCAAGGTCAGGGCTGTCTGCCCCCGTTATTACCTCCTTTGGGTGATGTTGAACGAGTTTGATCCGAGAGGCGTGGATCCAAGAAGGGCTGTCTTCCGTGAGAACCGCCGTCCTCGTCACGGCAACAACTGTGGTTGGGGGTCCAAAGGTGAAGTCTCCGGGCTTCTTTCCTTTCGACAGAGTTTTAACCAGGACAGTGTCGCCTTCCTGGAACTGGTGTGTTGGTTCCTGTGGGAGAGAAGGAGAATTACAGACAACTTTTTGTTCTACTCTATCAAGGGTTTGGATAAGGTCTGTGACATATTGTTCCCTTGGATAAGGTCTGTGACATATTGTTCCCTTATCTGGTTGAGGTCCCCTTCTTCTGTTATAAGTGGACGTTGGGCCCATGGAGTCGGGAAAGGCCTACCCATGAGAATCTCAAAAGGGGAGAGTTTTAAAGTCTTATGGGGGGTCATTCTAATTTCTGAGAGTATGATGGGAAGGACTTGTTTCCAGTTCTCAAAGGTGCTCCCTGTGGCCTACTCCGTGGAAATGAGCAATAAAACTGGGGCACTGTGTTGGGGTATGCATGGTGTCCCCTCTTTGCAGATCAATCCTGTTACAGGATTTTTCTGCAATACCGGATAACACCAATCATAGTCCTCTTGTTTGGGAACAGAGGACTGAAGAGAGAGAAGAAGTTGTGTGTCTACGAGTGAAGGAGGTGTAAGAACTGGTAACATCAGTGAGACAGGTTGTTGTGTAGCAGCCAGTTTGGCGGTGTGGTCTGCTAGAGCATTGTCTTTGAAATGTGATCAGTCCCATGTGTGTGTGTCCTGCAGTGAATGATGACTAATTGTGATGGTAGGGTAAGTGCATGTAAATGGTGACAGGTTTCTTGGCAAAAAGTTTACAGGCTCTTGTGTGGGCGATGAGTTCTGCAGCTTGTGCGGACTTATAGGGGATGGACTGGGCCTTGAGGACAATGTCAGGTAATTGGACAATAGCATAACTGGCATGGTAAACATTGTAGATGGGTCATGCACCTGCCCCAATGACAAAGACTTCTGGAGCATCAGGTATGGGCACTGACGAGAGGTCGGATCTGGGTGAGGCGTCAGTGTGGATGACTTGCAAGCAGTCATGTATGTCCGGCATCACATCATCATGAGAAGTGTACAAGGTAGTGTCATGTCCTAAAGTGAGGGTGGTAGCTTGTTCAACAATCATAGCACAGGCAGAAAGAGCTCGCAGACATGCCGGCATCCCCTGTACGGAGACTGGCATCACCTTTGAGAAAAAAGCACAAGGACGCAGTTTGTCTCCGTGAAATTGTATCAGCACACCCGCCATGGTTTTACAATTGTCTCGTGCATACATGTGGAAAGGCAAATTGTAATCTGGGAGACCTAGCCCTGGACTTGTCATTAAAAGCTTTGTACATTTATGAGGACCATTTGATGAGATCTGGTTTGCCTGACAGGGTAGCATCTCTATGAGCAGTCGGGAATCCACTGTCTGCAGTAGTTTATCATACCCAAGAAAGATTGCATTTCCTTCTGGGCGTGCGGGGTGACCAGGCCCGCTACAGACTGGACTCTAGACGTGCTCAGCTCCCTTTTCCCTTTTGGCAGAACAAAATCCAGATATTCAACCTGTTCACAACACCATCCTCAAGGCAGGCCTCCTCAGAGAAACTACACATTAACAAATCATCAACATATTGGAGGAGAACAGAACCCTGGGGGGTGTGCCATGATTTTATAAAGGCTTGGAGGACAATGCTGAACACAACTGGTGAATCAGCATAACCCTGGGGCATTCTACACCAGGTTAACTGTAGTCCCTCAAAGGAAAAAGCAAAAAGGAGTCTGGTCTCTTTGTCCACTGGGATCGAGAAGAAAGCATTCTTCAGATCGAGGACAGAAAAATGAGTTGCCTGTGCTGGGATTGATGACAACAGTCGGGTGACATCAGGAACTATAGGGGCAATAGGCACAATTAGTCTGTTGATGGCTCTCAGGTCTGGTACAAAACAGACAGTACCATCAGGTTTGGGGACCGGATTAATTGGAGTGCAGTAGGGAGAGACAGTATGTTCTAAGACTCAAGTTTGTAGGAAATGTTTGATCATAGGGCGGATACCTTTGATTTTTTTTCCTGTGACAAGGGATGCTGTTTTTGGTAGACCGGGAGGATGTCTGGTTTGAGTCTTGCCTTGTATGGTGTACAGTCAATATGTCCTACATCATGGTCTCCATGTGACCAGACAATGGGGTCTACCTCAGGTGGGACTTGGGTCGGGGACATAACAGGATAATGTTAGTACCCTGCAGGTGTGACTATGGGTGCGAGGTCAGACGTGACATGTAACCTGGACTGGGATGCAGTGATATGTAATTTGAGTTTACATATGAGGTCTCTTCTCAGGAGGTTTACAGGGTATTCAGGTATGATACGAAAGGAATGGAAGGTTAAATGTTCACCCTCGGGGCATTGTATATACAGCTACTATGAACATACTCAATTTCAAACAGTTGACATTTATATACGCATATATATATATATATATATATATATATATATATATATATACACATCTCCCCTGAAAAACAAAATTACACCAGATCCGAAGAAGAAGAAGAAGCTGTCATGCTCCCTTTAAACCCCGCCTTACTCCTCCCAAACCTCTATGTCACCAGTCACCGCCCCTTTGAGTCTGGCTTCTTGTCTTTCCCCATTTCTGGTCAGTCACCATGAAACGTCTGGTATCACATGTGTTACTGACAGTGTTACTTTACATCAAGAGACATACAAAAAACATGTAACAATACCGACATTTATAAATACTTAACGTACAACACACAGGGCCCACATTCTCACCAAAGATATAAAAGTGTACACAGCTTTCTCAAAAATTTTAAAAATAATTATCTCCAATGCGCATTGTTTATAATCCAGTAAACCATTAGCTTGATTTTAAATGCCTAAAGTAATGTTTATCAATTAAATAGTGATCACTTTTTTTTTATTTATTTTGTCTTCTTGGCCAAATTTCTTCTCTTATTACTCCTGTAATATAATCAGACAATTAATCGCATTTCCTGATACATTTAATTTTTTTTGGCATCAAGCCTGTGTTACTGTGAAGGCAAGAAATTAATGAAATATCATCAAATAGTTCAATTTAATACCACGTGAATATATTTTTCTTTTAACACCATTTTCATTACAACAAAACAGCTTCACAGGGAAAACATTCACTGGTCATTTTCTATACACTCCTGATTCTATACACCTCACACATATACAACATACTTTATATCATAAGAACCATCCTATAAACGCCATCATATGACCACATACACAGGGCTTTCCTAGCGATTTACCACATCACTCCATTCCATAGCATTGAACACTCATCTTCACTTCATTTATTCCAGCAGTGTCAGCTCTGCTCATCCTACATTCCTTACACTGCTTCACATGCTTTCTCCTTCACAAATCACCTGCTTTTCCACCAAAACTTTGAGTCTCTATTTCTGACAACAATCTCTAATCCTATCAAACAATTTACACAGCCCTGCATCATAACGCCAACATGCTGTGAACCTTTTCCAAAATTCAGTAACAGTTTCACCTAGTTTTTTTGTTTGCATGCCACAGCAATGGGCAGTGATGATTTTTGTTTGAAAACTTGGTTAAGTTCCTCTTCTAATTCTCTCCATATACGCTCTCTACCCTTCTCGAGATTACAAATGTAGTTGTTAGAGTGGGGGTCAGGTGATATTTATCATTGGCCCCCTCCCTTGGGAATGGGCTGGAATCCTTCATGAATTCTGACCAACCAGCTATATCATCTACCCACGGATTCACTAAATCCCATCCTGTAGGGCTAACTCAGGCCACATAATCCTTACATGTTTCACCGGGAAGGGGAGGAGGATATGACTTAGATGATTTGGAACCCATGTTCAGTAATTGGTGCAAAGCCTCAATCTTTGGATTTGGCTGTATTGAACTCTGAAGGCTCCGACAATTCCTCTCAACAGATTAGGGATTCTCTGATTTAATTGCACCAATCACTGAGCATGCACGGTATCTCTGAACAAACTGTCACTTGCTTTCACCACATCCCGGGTCAATAAGTTTCCTCTAGCCGGGAGGGTGGGGCGTCTTACAGATGTTTTGAGAACCAGCAGATTATTACTATTATTATTATTATTATTATAACAGTTATATGCACCTTACTCTATACATTAAAGCAATGTTAGTATACTCACGTGTCTTCTTAAGCGTAAGGGGAAAAAAAAGGAAGTTACAAGTAAAACACTAAACAGAACTAAACAGAAATACAAGAAGTTTTTGTAAGCGTTAAGCCAAATAGAAACAAGACAACCACCCTGGATTGTCAAATTACTCTTAGTTCCTCATTTCCCCTGTTCCCTGAACAGAAGTCAAATACTGTAATACTGTGTCCCAGACACAACATGAAAGTAACTCTTATACTTACTGGAATCAAGACGTGGCCAGTGCCCCCCGGATCGACAATACCACACAAGGATATGGTTCTTACCGGTCCGGAGGATGACCCTCTCGACCCCGGACTGAGCCCCCAGCTGAAAGGTATTGCTGAATAATCTACTCAGTACCCCTGGTACTAGGTCCAATTTGGCTTAAAGCTTGTACTGGCCAGGAGAGCGTCTTGTCAGGTGTGGAACAAAATACATGCACACAGGATACCGTCTAAGTACGCTCTGTTTTACTATTTGCCAACGTTCATATATATATATACCATGTTGCTTAATAGTTACAAGTCAGCAGAACACAAGAACAGGATGTACGTGCACAACAGTTAGGAATCAGCAGTTGAGAAAACGAGAAGTACGATACGAGCCTTGCGGTTACAAACGGCAGAATTAAGATATATCATACAAGATTACAGAATTAAGATATACATCATACAAGATTACAGAATTATGATACACATCATACAAGATTACAGATCTGTATTATTCTATCAAGACTCTTGTACCCTTCAATCTCCGCCGGAACACAGGAGCTCCGATTGGAGAATAGTTATTGACCAATCAGAGCTCCCCTCTCCCGGCATCGGGGATTATGAATTATTACAGTGTATATAAAAGTCGGCGGGCAGTGCATTGTAGACTCACAGGACTCACAGGTGATGTCTTCTCTGATCGGAGTCATTCGCTTTTCTTTTCCATCTGGCCCAGATGGTCATTATGGTTTCTTCCAGTCACAACTCTTCACCACAGCACCTTTACAAAAAAAAAAAAAACATATTAGACTCCGTACTTTTCCAGCATAATCCTTCTTTACCACAAATACCTCCAGTCTCACACACAGTGCCTCCAGCAGTTTCACACATGCACACAATGCCCCCAGCAGCCTCACACATGCACACAATGCCCCCAGCAGCCTCACACACACACAATGCCCCCAGCAGCCTCACACACACACAATGCCCCCAGCAGCCTCATACACACACAATGCCCCCAGCAGCCTCACACACACACAATGCCCCCAGCAGCCTCACACACACACAATGCCCCCAGCAGCCTCACACACACACAATGCCCCCAGCAGCCTCACACACACACAATGCCCCCAGCAGCCTCACACACACAATGCCTCCAGCAGCCTCACACACACACACACACACACACAATACCCCCAGTAGCCTCACACACACACAATGCCCGCAGCAGCCTCACACACACACACAATGCCCAGGCAGCCTCACACAATGCCCCCCAGCAGCTTCTCTCTCTCTCACACACACGCAAACACACACACACACGCAAACACACACACACACAATGCCCCCCAGCAGCCAGCCACACACACACACACACACACACAATGCCTCCAGCAGCCTCACATACACAATTCCCCCAGCAGCCTCACCCACACACACAATGCCCTCAGCAGCATCACACACATACACAATGCCCTCAGCAGCCTCACACACACACAATGCCCCCAGTAGCCTCACACACACACACACACAATGCCCCCAGCAGCCTCACACACACAATGCCCCAGCAGCCTCACACACACAATGCCCCAGCAGCCTTACACACACACACACACACACACACACAATACCTCCAGAAGCCTCAAACACACAATGCCCCCAGCAGCCTCACACACACACACACACACACACACAATACCTCCAGAAGCCTCAAACACACAATGCCTCCAGCAGCCTCACACACACACAATGCCCCCAGTAGCCTCACTCACACACACACATACACACACACACACAGTGCCTCACACGTGCACGCAATGCCCCCAGCAGCCTCACTCATGCACACAATGCCCCCAGCAGCCTCACATTTGCACTCAATGCCCCCAGCAGCCTCACTCATGCACACAATGCCTCCAGCAGCCTCTCACACATACACACACACAGTGCCTCCAGCAGCCTCACACACACAATGCCCCCAGCAGCCTCACACACACAGTGCCTCCAGCAGCCTCACACATGCACACAATGTCCTCAGCAGCCTCACTCATGCACACAATGCCCCCAGCAGCCTCACACACACACACACACACACACACACACACACACACACACACACACGGTGCCTCCAGCAGCCTCACACACACACACACAAAGTGCCTCCAGCAGCCTCACACACACAATGCCCCCAGCAGCCTCACACACACACACACAATGCCCCCAGCAGCCTCATACACACACACAATGCCCCCGGCATCCTCACACACACAATGCCCCCAGCAGCCTCACACACACACACACACACACAATGCACCCGGCAGCCTCACACACACAATGCCCCCCAGCAGCTTCTCTCTCTCTCTCACACACACACACACAATGCCCCCCAGCAGCCAAACACACACACACAATGCCTCCAGCAGCCTCACATACACAATTCCCCCAGCAGCCTCACCCACACACACAATGCCCTCAGCAGCATCACACACACACAATGCCCTCAGCAGCCTCACACACACACAATGCCCCCAGCAGCCTCACACACACAATGCCCCAGCAGCCTCACACACACACAATGCCCCAATAGCCTTACACATACACACACACAATACCTCCAGCAGTCTCAAACACACAATGCCCCCAGCAGCCTCACACACACACAATGCCTCCAGCAGCCTCACACACACAATGCCCCCAGTAGCCTCACTCACACACACACACAGACACACACAGTGCCTCACACGTGCACGCAATGCCCCCAGCAGCCTCACTCATGCACACAATGCCCCCAGCAGCCTCAAATTTGCACACAATGCCCCCAGCAGCCTCACTCTTGCACACAATGCCTCCAGCAGCCTCACACACACACACACACACACAGTGCCTCCAGCAGCCTCACACACACAGTGCCTCCAGCAGCCTCACACACACAGTGCCCCCAGCAGCCTCACACACACAGTGCCTCCAGCAGCCTCACACACACACACAGTGCCTCCAGCAGCCTCACACACACACACACACACACACACACACACACAGTGCCTCCAGCAGCTTCACACACACAATGCCCCCGGCATCCTCACACACACAATGCCCCCAGCAGCCTCACACACACACACACACACACACACACACACACACAATGCCCCCGGCAGCCTCACACACACAATGCCCCCCAGCAGCTTCTCTCTCTCACACACACACACACACACAATGCCCCCCAGCAGCCAAACACACACACACAATGCCTCCAGCAGCCTCACATACACAATTCCCCCAGCAGCCTCACCCACACACACAATGCCCTCAGCAGCCTCACACACACACAATGCCCCCAGCAGCCTCACACACACAATGCCCCAGCAGCCTCACACACACACAATGCCCCAATAGCCTTACACATACACACACACAATACCTCCAGCAGTCTCAAACACACAATGCCCCCAGCAGCCTCACACACACACAATGCCTCCAGCAGCCTCACACACACACAATGCCCCCAGTAGCCTCACTCACACACACACACACACAGACACACACAGTGCCTCACACGTGCACGCAATGCCCCCAGCAGCCTCACTCATGCACACAATGCCCCCAGCAGCCTCAAATTTGCACACAATGCCCCCAGCAGCCTCACTCTTGCACACAATGCCTCCAGCAGCCACACACACACACACACACACACACACACACAGTGCCTCCAGCAGCCTCACACACACAATGCCCC